>NW_022322924.1:0-12111 GCF_002776525.5 Piliocolobus tephrosceles
TTTGAGACATGAAGTCCTTGCCCATGCCTATGTCCTGAATGGTATTACCTAGGTTTTCTTCTAGGGTTTTTATGGTATTAGGTCTAACATTTAAGTCTTTAATACATCTTGAATTAATTTTCATATAAAAAGTAAGGAAAGGATCCAGTTTCAGCTTTCTACTTATGGCTAGCCAATTTTCCCAGCACCATTTATTAAATAGGGAACCCTTTCCCCGTTTCTTGTTTTTCTCAGGTTTGTCAAAGATCAGATGGCTATAGATGTGTGGTATTATTTCTGAGGGCTCTGTTCTATTCCATTGGTCTATATCTCTGTTTTGGTAGCAGTACCATGCTGTTTTGGTTACTGTAGCCTTGTAGTATAGTTTGAAGTCAGGTAGCGTGATGCCTCCAGCTTTGTTCTTTTGACATAGGATTGTCTTGGCAATGCGGGCTCTTTATTGGTTCCATATGAACTTTAAAGCACTTTTTTCCAATTCTGTGAAGAAACTCATTGGTAGCTTGATGGGGATGGCATTGAATCTATAAATTACCTTGGGCAGTATGGCCATTTTCACGATATTGATTCTTCCTATCCGTGAGCATGGTATGCTCTTCCATTTGTTTGTGTCCTCTTTTATTTCACTGAGCAGTGGTTTGTAGTTCTCCTTAAAGAGGTCCTTTACATCCCTTGTAAGTTGGATTCCTAGGTATTTTATTCTCTTTGAAGCTATTGTGAAAGGGAGTTCATTCATAATTTGACTCTCTGTTTGTCTGTTACTGGTGTATAAGAATGCTTGTGATTTTTGCAGATTGATTTTGTATCCTGAGACTTTGCTGAAGTTTCTTATCAGCTTAAGGAGATTTTGGGCTGAGACAATGGGGTTTTCTAATACACAATCATGTCATCTGCAAACAGGGACAATTTGACTTCTTCTTTTCCTAACTGAATACCCTTGATTTCTTTCTCTTGCCTGATTGCCCTAGCCAGAACTTCCAACAATATGTTGAATAGGAGTGGTGAGAGAGGGCATCCCTGTCTTGTGCCAGTTTTCAAAGGGAATTTTTCCAGTTTTTCCCATTCAGTATGATATTGGCTGTGGGTTTGTCATAAATAGCTCTTATTATTTTGAGATATGTCCCACCAATACCGAATTTATTGAGAGTTTTTAGCATGAAGGGCTGTTGAATTTTGTCAAGGGCCTTTTCTGTATTTATTGAGATAATCATGTGTTTTTTGTCTTTGGTTCTGTTTATATGCTGGATTATGTTTATTGATTTGTGTATATTGAACCAGCCTTGCATCCCAGGGATGAAGCCCACTTGATCATGGTGGATAAGTTTTCTGATGTGCTGCTGGATTCGGTTTTCCAGTATTTTATTGCATCGATGTTCATCAAGGATATTGGTCTAAAATTCTCTTTGTTTTTGTATCTCTCTCAGGCTTTGGTATCAGGATGATGTTGGTCTCATAAAATGAGTAGGGAGGATTCCCTCTTTTTCTATTGATTGGAATAGTTTCAGAAGGAATGGTACCAACTCCTCCTTGTACCTCTGGTAGAATTCGGCTGTAAATCCATCTGGTCCTGGACCTTTTTTGGTTGGTAGGCTATTAATTATTGCCTCAATTTCAGAGCCTGCTATTGGTCTATTCAGGGATTCAACTTCTTCCTGATTTAGTCTTGGGAGAGTGTAAGTGTACAGGAAGTTATCCATTTCTTCTCGCTTTTCTAGTTTATTTGCATAGAGATGTTTATAGTATTCTCTGATGGTAGTTTGTATTTCTGTGGGGTTGGTGGTGATATCCCCTTTATCATTTTTTATTGCGTCTATTTGATTCTTCTCTCTTTTCTTCTTTATTAGTCTTGCTAGCGGTCTCTCAATATTGTTGATCTTTTCAAAAAACCAGCCCCTGGATTCATTGATTTTTTTAGAGGATTTTTTGTGTCTCTGTCTCCTTCAGTTCTGCTCTGATCTTAGTTATTTCTTGCCTTCTGCTAGCTTTTGAATGTGTTTGCTCTTGCTTCTCTAGTTCTTTTAATTTTGATGCTAGGGTGTCAATTTTAGATCTTTCCTGCTTTCTCTTGTGGGCATTTAGTGCTATAAATTTCCCTCTACACACTGCTTTAAATGTGTCCCAAAGATTCTGGGATGTTGTATCTTTGTTCTCATTGGTTTCAAAGAACATCTTTATTTCTGCCTTCATTTCATTATGTACCCAGTAGTCATTCAGGAGCAGGTTGTTCAGTTTCCATGTAGTTGAGCAGTTTTGATTGAGTTTCTTAGTCCTGAGTTCTAGTTTGATTGCACTGTGGTCTGAGAGACAGTTTGTTATAATTTCTGTTCTTTTACATTTGCTGAGGAGTGCTTTACTTCCAATTATGTGGTCAATTTTGGAATAAGTGTGATGTGGTGCTGAGAAGAATGTATATTCTGTTGATTTGGCGTCGAGAGTTCTGTAGATGTCTATTAGGTCCTCTTGGTGCAGAGTTGAGTTCAATTCCTGGATATCCTTGTTGACTTTCTGTCTCATTGATCCATCTAATGTTGACAGTGGGGAGTTAAAGTCTCCCATTATTACTGTATGGGAGTCTAAGTCTCTTTGTAAGTCTCTAAGGACTTGCTTTATGAATCTGGGTGCTCCTGTATT
This sequence comes from Piliocolobus tephrosceles, assembly GCF_002776525.5. NCBI lineage: Eukaryota > Metazoa > Chordata > Mammalia > Primates > Cercopithecidae > Piliocolobus > Piliocolobus tephrosceles. The sequence continues at coordinate 2,629 of NW_022322924.1, forward strand.
GGGTGCATATATATTTAGGATAGTTAGCTCTTCTGATGAATTGATCCCTTTACCATTATGTAATGGCCTTCTTTGTCCCTTTTGATTTTTGATAGTTTAAAGTCTGTTTTATCAGAGACTAGGATTGCAACCTCTGCTTTTTTTTGTTCTCTATTTGCTTGGTAGATCTTCCTCCATCCCTTTATTTTGAGCCTATGTGTGTCTCTGCATGTGAGGTGGGTCTCCTGAATACAGCAAACTGATGGGTCTTGACTCTTTATCCAATTTGCCAGTCTGTGTCTTTTATTTGGACCATTTAGTCCATTTACATTTAAGGTTAATATTGTTATGTGTGAACTTGATCCTGTCATTATGATATTAGCTGGTTATTTTGCTCACTAGTTGATGCAGATTCTTCCTAGCATTGATGGACTTTACATTTTTACATGTTTTTGCAATGGCTGGTACTGGTTGTTCCTTTCCATGTTTTGTGCTTCCTTCAGGATCTCTTGTAGGGTAGGCCTGGTGGTTACAGAATCTCTAAGCATTTGCTTATCTGTAAAGGATTTTATTTCTCCTTCACTTGTTAAACTTAGTTTGGCTGGATATGACATTCTGGGTTGAAAATTCTTTTCTTTAAGAATGTTGAATATTGGCCCCCACTCTCTTCTGGCTTGTAGAATTTCTGCCAAGAGATCTGCTGTTAGTCTGATGGGCTTCCCTTTGTGTGTAACCTGACCTTTCTCTCTTGCTGCCCTTAACATTTTTTCCTTCATTTCAACTTTGGTGAGTCTGACAATGATGTGTCTTGGAGTTGCTCTTCTCGAGGAGTAGCTTTGTGGCGTTCTCTGTATTTCCTGAATTTGAAAGTTGGCCTGCCTTACCAGGTTGGGGAAGTTCTCCTGGATGATATCCTGCAGAGTGTTTTCCACCTTAGTTCCATTTTCCCCATCACTTTCAGGCATACCAATCAGATGCAGAGTTGGTCTTTTCACATAATCCCATATTTCTTGGAGGCTTTGTTCATTTCTTTTTACTCTTTTTTCTCTGCACTTCTCTTCTCGCTTCATTTCATTCATTTGATCTTCAATCGCTGATACTCTTTCTTCCTGATGATCGAGTCGGTTACTGAAGCTTGTGCATTTGTCACGTAGTTCTCATGTTATGGTTTTCATCTCTACCAGTTCTTTTAAGGACTTCTCTACATTGGTTATTCTAGTTAGCCATTCGTCAAATCTTTTTTCAAGGTTTTTAATGTCTTTGCATTGGTTACATAGTTCTTCCTTTAGCTCTGACAAGTTTGATGGACTGAAGCCTTCTTCTCTCAACTCATCAAAGTCATTCTCCATCCAGCTTTGTTCTGTTGCTGGCAATGAGCTGTGTTCCTTTGGAGGGGGAGATGCGCTCTGAATTTTTGAATTTCCTGCTTTTCTGCACTGCTTTTTCCACATCTTTGTGGTTTTATCTGCCTTTAGTCGTCGATGTTGATGATGTACTGATGGGGTTTTGGTGTGGGTGTCCTTTCTGTTTGTTAGTTTTCCTTCTAACAATCAGGACTCTCAGCTGTAGGTCTGTTGGAGTTTGCTTGAGGTCCACTCCAGACCCTGTTTGCCTGGGTATCAGCAGCCGAGGCTGCAGAAGATAGAATATTGCTGAACAGTGAGTGCTGTTGTCTGATTCTTGCTCTGGAAGCTTCATCTCAGGGGCGCACCCTGCCGTGTGAGGTGTGAGTTGTCAGTCTGCACCTAGTGGGGGATGTTTCCCAGTTAGGTCACTCAGGGGTCAGGGACCCACTTGAGCAGGCAGCCTGTCCGTTCTCAGATCTCAGCCTCCGTGCTGGGAGATCCACTGCTCTCTTCAAAGCTGTCAGACAGGGGCATTTCCCTCTGTCAAAGTTTCTGCTGCTTCTTGTTTAGCTATGACCTTTCCCCAGATGAGGAGTCTACAGAGGCAGGCTGGCCTCCTTGAGCTGTGGTGGGCTCCACCCAATTCGAGCTTCCAGGCGGCTTTGTTTACCTACTTAGGCCTCAGCAATGGCGGGCACCCCTCCCCCAGTCTCGCTGCTGCCTGGCAGTTAGATCTCAGACTGCTGTGCTAGCAATGAGGGAGGCTCCGTGGGCATGGGACTCTCCAGGCCAGGTGTGTGCCGTTTGCTAAGACCCTTGGTAAAGGACAGTGTTAGGGTGGGAGTTACCCGATTTTCCAGGTGTTATGTGTCTCAATTTCCTTTGGCTAGGAAAAAGAATTCCCTTCCCCCTTGCACTTCCCAGGTGAGGTGATGCCTCACCCTGCTTCAGCTCTTGTTGGTCAGGCTGGACCCGTGGTCCAGCACCAACTGCCTGACACGACCCGGTGAGATGAACCCAGTACTTCAGTTGAAAATGCAGAAATCACCCGTCTTCTGTGTTGCTCATGCTGGGAGCTGGAGGCTGGAGCTCTTCCTATTTGGCCATCTTGGGTGCCCCTCTATCTTTTAATTTTTTATGTTATTTTTTGTTAAGCCAATGTCATTAATTTTGATGCAGACAAATGTATAATCTTTTCCTGTATGATATGTGAATTTTACATCTTATTTAAGAGAAACTTTCTTACCCCCAAAGCCACAGTGATATTTTCTTCTAAAATGTTTAAAGTTTTATGTTGAAATGTAGGTCTATGATACACCTAGAGATATTATCTCTGTTGGTGGTGTGAAGTGAGCTCTAATTTCATATTTTTCCATATGGATAACTAACTGCCATAGCACCCCTCAAACCCACTGATTATTACTACCACCTCTACCATATAATCAATAACCAAATACATATGAATCTGCCTCTGGGCTATCTCTTTTCTTTCATTTATTTATCTTTCCTTTCTTGTCACATTTGCTTAATTTTTATAGATTTGTAAATCTTATTACCTAGTAGGGTATGTCTTGATCTTATTCAGTACTGTTTTTTTGTATTCTTGACTCTTTATTTCTTTAAGGTAGATTTTAAGATGAATTTTAAAGTTCTACCAAATCCTGTTGGTATTCTTATTGGAATTACATTACATTTGTAGATTAATCTGAAAGAACCATTATGTTTTGATAACCCAAACATGAACATATACCTCTCTCTATTTATTTGCCTACTTTAATATTTTTCAGCAAAGTTTACAATTTTCTCCACAAGTAATGCATGTATTTTATTCAGATTATTTCTAAAGTCCTTATATTTCAAAACTTCATCTTTTAACTCTCTCTTGTTGATATGTAAAAATGCAGATGAGTTTTATATATTATTCTTATATTCATCAGTCTTGCTGAATTCTCTCCTTAGGTCTCACAAGTGGACAGATTTTCTTGGGCTTTCTATGCAGACAACTGTAACGTCTATGAAAATGTTTGTTTTTTGTAAAAAATCTTTGTCTTTGTCTATTTCATACAGCAATAACAAAATGCCATAGAGTGGACAATTTTTAAAGAAGAAAAATTTTATTTGTTTCCTTTTTATTTTGTTATTGATACATAATTGTACATATTTATGGGGTACATGAGATAGTTTGATACATGCATACAATGTGTAATTATCAAATCAAGGTAATTGAGATATCCATCACCTCAAATATTTATTTTTTCTTTAGGTTGGGAACATTCTAAATCTTTTCTTCTAGCTATTTGGAAACATATTATACACTTTTGTTAACTATAGTCACTCTATTATACTATCAATCACTAGAACTCAGTTCTTCTAACTATATTTTTGTAGCCATTGACCGACTTCTCTTTATGTTCCTCTCCCTCCTACCTTCCCGGACTCTGGTAACCATCATTCTGCTCTCTACCTCCATGTGATCAACTTTTTTAGCTCCCACATTTGAGTGAGACTATGTGACATTTGTTCTGTGTCTTATTTATTCCACTTAACATAATGTTCTACAGTTCCATCCTTGTTGTCTCCAATGACAGGAGTTCATTGTTTCTTATGGCTGTGTAATATTTCATTGTGTTTATATGCCACGTTTTCTTTTTCCATTCATCTGTTGATGGATACTTACGTGGATTCTGCATCTTTGCTACTGGGAATAGTGCTGCAATAATCATAAGAGTGAAGATATCTCTCTGATATACTGATTTCCTTTTTTATTGGATATATACCCAACAGTAGGATTGCTGGATCACATGGTAGTTCCAATTTTAGTTTTTTGAGGAACCATTATACTATTTTCCATAGTTGCTTTACTGATTTACATTCCCACCAACAATGCACAAGCAAAGAACCAAAAAGTATTTCTCATAGTTCTAGAGACTGGGAAGTCCAAAATCAAAGTTTTAGTATCTGGTGTGGCTATTCTTACTGTGTCCTCCTATAGTGTAAGCAGAAGAACAAGAGAAGATGACTGTTGTCTCCTCACATGGCAGAAGAGTGGAAGAGAGAGAACCCACTCCCACAAACCCTTTATATGATGGCATTCCTCCATTCCCATTAGGCCCCACCTGCTAACGCTGTTGCACTGGGGATTAAGTTTCCAATACATAAATTTTGAAAAACACTTTCAAACCACAGCAATCCTTATGTATTATATATACTATATATACTAGATATAGTACTATATATACTGGGCATAGTGGCTCATGCCTGTAATCCCAGCACTTTGGGAGGCCGAGGCCGGTGGGTCACTTGAGAAACATATTATATACTTTTGTTAACTAGGAGTACGAGACCAGCTTGGCCAACACAATGAAATCCTGTCTCTACTAAAAATACAATAAAATTAGCTGGGCATGGTGGCACGTGCTTGTAGTTCCAGCTACTCAAGAGGCTGAGGCATGAGAATCCCTTGAATCTGGGAGGTGGAGGTTGCAGTAAGCTGAGATAGCACCTCTGCACTCCAGCCTGGGTGACAGAGTGAGATTCTGTCTTTAAAAAACAAAAAAAGCCACACAAATATATATTCTTTACTAATTTAAGAAAGAAAGTTCCCTTCCATCTATAAAAAGATTGCTAAAACATTCCATCATCACTGGAAATTAAATTTTCTCTAGTGCTTTTTTCCTGTATGTACTTAGATTTTTTTCTTCAATCTATTATTGTGATGACTTACATTCATGGATGTGGTAAATTACAGTAATAGATTTGATCATCAGTTTTCTCGTATGCAAATACAGAAAATAATCTTTACTTTGTAGGATTTTTGTGATGTTTAAATTAGAGAGCATCTATGAAGAATTGCCAGGCAGGCAAAAAATAAGGGCCTACTCTTTCTTGTTCCCCTGCAGATCCTCTCTTCCCTCTGGCTCTCTGCCCTGTGACTGTGTTAATGGTCACTGGGCTCTCTTGCTTTTGTTTCTGGTTAAGTTCAGCCAATGCCAGGTGGCAGCAAACTATTGAAAGATTGGAGGAAGGTGAAGTTGGAGTATTTATTCCTCCAACCATTTCCTTGCTAGGCTACAGCATGTTGTCTTCATCCTTCTACAGATGACCTTAGCTCCTATCATGCAGTCCTCTGTATACAGGGGTCTGGTCCAGATTCTGCTAACCATATTTTGCGCCTGCCTCTTTGGGCGGGTGACAGCTCTCCTCTCTTACCCACAGTTACTAGCCTCTGAGCGATACTCCATTTCACTTTGGTTTCCTTAATTAAGCTCTGCCCACACCTTTGTGAATTGTCCCTTTACTTCACTGTCCTTAAATCATTTATTTTGTGTCTGTGTTTTGTGCTAGCAACCAAATACAGAGATAAGTAGGTTATTCATTTCCTCCCACTATAACCTGGATATGGATGTGGATGGTTTTAAAATCAAGTATTTCTGCTCAGTTGAACATCTATTTAAGTCCTGGGTGATTTAAATGATTAGATCAATAATTATCATCTTTAATGGTGCCAAACATTTTTTTCTGTTATCAGTCATTTGGACTACTTGCAGTTTTCAAATCAGAGTTAAATAAGCAATGTACATAAAAAGGCTAGCACAATCCTTTAGGCATTATAAAGACGATAACATTTGCTTTGTTTAAGAGAAAGAATGAAAGGGTTATGAAAGGGGTTCAGAAGTAGACATTTGAGCTATTGCAATAATTTTGAAGTTCACTGTGTTTGCAAACCCAATATTGTGGTATACTGTGATATTATTATGGAATTATTATGGAAATTACTGAGCAGAAGTCAGATCTGGAAAGCAAAGATATGGGAAATTATTTAACATATCAAAAGGAGACCACATCTACTCTAATTTTCTTCTTGGTTATGCTAACAATCTTTCTCATTTTGGAATGTCTTCTGTAAGTTTTGTAAAAGGTCATAGACTACATAATGGTCCAGGTAGAGGCTAAGAAAGAGCTGGGGAATGATTGAATCAGCCCAGTGAGAAAACTGTAGCGATTATTCATTTGATGATGTTACTGCTTCTATATTTTGAATTATCCTAAGATTTTTAAAAACAGTTAAGATGAATTTTAAAGTCCAAGGTACTGGAGACTACAGTTTTTAAGCTCTTTTTTGGGGGGGTAAAAAAAAATCTTTGGGAAAAATAATAATTAAAAACAATAATTCAGAGATCCATCTCTTCTTCAGTGTTTAAAATGCTGTATTTTAACAAGGTACAATACAGGGTCCTATTTAGGGAGATAGTATGATATTACTGAATTTGGTTATTTGCAGGAATAGTCAAAATACATAGTTTCAAAATAGACCCTAAATATAGGGTCCTATTATTGGATTTTGCACATTCCATCTTCCTCACCAGTAATACTAGAAGTAATAGTGACTTTTGTTTAACAACAAATATAGAAGCCTTAAAAATTACATAAAAATAAACCAAATAGAAAACAAAGAATGTAGCAATTCTGTGAATTGGCTCATTTAAAATCCCTCCACAGCATTCTATTGTGCCTTCCTATTATGTAAAACAATTGTGTTTCCCAGTCTTTCTTAAAAGTAACATTCCTTTTTTATGGCTGCATAGTATTCCATGGTGTATATGTGCCACATTTTCTTAATGCAGTCTATCACTGATGGACATTTGGGTTGGTTCCAAGTCTTTGCTATTGTGAATAGTGCTGCAATAAACATAAGTGTGCATGTGTCTTTATAGCAGCATGACTTATAATCCTTTGGATGTATACCCAGTAATGGGATCACTGGGTCAAATGCTATTTCTAGTTCTAGCTCCTTGAGGAATCGCCACACTGTCTTCCACAATGGTTGAACTACTTTATACTCCCATCAACAGTGTAAAAGCATTCCTGTTTCTCCACATCCTCTCTAGCATCTGTTGTTTCCTGACTTTTTAATGATTGCCATTCTAACTGGTGTGAGATGGTATCTCATTGTGGTTTTGATTTACATTTCTCTGATGACCAGTGATGATGAGCATTTTTTCATGTGTCTGTTGGCTGCATAAATGTCTTCTTTTGAGAAATGTCTGCTCATATCCTTTGCCCACTTTTTGATGGGATTATTTGTTTTTTTTTTTCTTATAAATTTGTTTGAGTTCTTTGTAGATTCTGGATACTAGCCCTTTGCCAGGTGAGTAGATTGCAAAAATTTTCTCCCATTCTATAGGTTGCCTGTTCACTCTGATGGTATTTTCTTTTGCTTTGCAGAAACTCTTTAGTTTAATTAGATCCCATTTGTCAATTTAGGCTTTTGTTGCCGTTGCTTTTGGTGTTTTAGTCATGAAGTCCTTGCCTATGCCTATGTCCTGAATGGTATTGCCTAGATTTTCTTCTAGGGTTTTTATGGTTTTAGGTCTAACATTTAAGTCTTTAATCCATCTTGAATTAATTTGTGCATAAGGTGTAAGGAAGGGATCCGGTTTCAGCTTTCTACTTATGGCTAGCCAGTTTTCCCAGCACCATTTATTAAATAGGGAATCCTTTCCCCATTTCTTGTTTTTGTCTGGTTTGTCAAAGATCAGATGCTCGTAGATGTGTGGTGTTATTTCTGAGGCCTCTGTTCTGTTCCATTGGTCTATATCTCTGTTTTGGTACCAGTACCATGCTGTTTTGGTTACTGTAGCCTTGTAGTGTAGTTTGAAGTCAGGTTGCATGATGGCTCCAGCTTTGTTTGTTTGGCTTAGGATTGTCACGGCAATGTGTGCTTTTTTTTTTGTTTCATATGAACTTTAAAGTAGTTTTTTCCATTTCTGTGAAGAAAGTCATTAGTAGCTTCATGGGGATGGCATTGAATCTATAAATTATTTGGGCAGTATGGCCATTTTCACGATATTGATTCTTCCTATCCAGGAGCATGGAATGTTCTTCAATTTGTTTGTGTCCTCTTTTATTTCATTGAGCAGTGATTTGTAGTTCTCCTCAAAGAGGTCCTTCATATCTCTTGTAAGTTGGATTCCTAGGTTTTTGGGTTTTTTTTAAATTTTTATTATTATTTTCATTTATGTTTTGTTATGTACATAATCTTTTAGTATAGCAGCACATATAAACAAATAAAACATACATTATGAATCCATGCTTAAAATTTTTTATTATTATTATTATACTTTAAGTTCTAGGGTACATGTGCATAATGTGCAGGTTTGTTACATATATATACTTGTGCCATGTTGGTGTGCTGCACCCATCAACTCAACAGCACCCATCAATTCGTCATTTATATCAGGTATAACTCCCAATGCAAACCCTTCCCCCTACCCCCTCCCCATGATAGGCCCCGGTGTGTGAGGTTCCTCTTCCCAAGTCCAAGTGATCTCATTGTTCAGTTCCCACCTATGAGTGAGAACATGCAGTGTTCGGTTTTCTGTTCTTGCAACAGTTTGCTGAGCATGATGGTTTCCAGCTGCATCCATGTCCCTACAAAGGACACAAACTCATCCTTTTTTATGGCTGCATAGTATTCCATGGTGTATATGTGCCACATTTTCTTAATCCAGTCTGTCACTGATGGACATTTGGGTTGATTCCAAGTCTTTGCTATTGTGAATAGTGCCGCAATAAACATATGTGTGCATGTGTCTTTATAGCAGCATGATTTATAATCCTTTGGGTATATACCCAGTAATGGGATGGCTGGGTCATATGGTACTTCTAGTTCTAGATCCTTGAGGAATCTCCATACTGTTTTCCATAATGGTTGAACTAGTTTACAGTCCCACCAACAGTGTAAAAGTGTCCCTGTTTCTCCACATCCTCTCCAGCACTTGTTGTTTCCTGACTTTTTAATGATTGCCATTCTAACTGGTGTGAGATGGTATCTCATTTTGGTTTTGATTTGCATTTCTCTGATGGCCAGTGATGATGAGCATTTTTTCATGTGTCTGTTGGCTCTATGAATGTCTTCTTTTGGGAAATGTCTGTTCATATCCTTTGCCCACATTTTGATGGGGTTGTTTGTTTTTTTCTTGTAAATTTGTTTGAGTTCTTTGCAGGTTCTGGATACTAGCCCTTTGTCAGATGAGTAGATTGCAAAAATTTTCTCCCATTCTATAGGTTGCCTGTTCACTCTAATGGTAGTTTCTTTTGCTGTGCAGAAGCTCTTTAGTTTCATTAGATCCCATTTGTCAATTTTGGCTTTTGTTGC
>NW_022322925.1:0-1623 GCF_002776525.5 Piliocolobus tephrosceles
CCTGGAAGTTTGGAATGTTTACACTGGGCCCTGGAAGTTTGGAATGTTTACACTGGGCCCTGGAAGTTCGGAATGTTTACACTGGGCCCTGGAAGTTTGGAATGTATGGAGGAAGCTGAGAAGTGTGTCTGGCTCCTTTCATTCCCCCCTTTGTTTTAGGTACCTCTAGAGCCATTCTTGGGTCTATGGGGGTGTACTGTCTAAGTTGTTAGTATACTTTAGCCAAATCAGTGGGCTTGCCAGCAGCTGCCCGGAGACCCGCCATTAGAGTCTGGCGATAAAGGTGTAGTCGTCCCCTACCTTCTGCCCTGTTGCAATCCCTCCTGGGTCTGGTCAGAGGAAAAGTCGCACTGTGGAGTCAGGTGGCTGCGGGGGGCTAATTCGCAAAGTGCGCCCTGGCCTCCGCCCTGCGGGCCCTTCAGAGTTACTTTCATTTTTAGCAGGTTCGGATGCGCCCGCAGCCTCCCCACCGCCCACTTCTACCTGCAGGGCAGCCCGGGGGGCTGGGACCTGAGGCCCGGAGGGGTATGGAGGGGGTTCTGTGGACAGTGGGTCCCCGCTATCAGGTAAAACAGGATGGGGGGGTTTCTTTGGAATCAGGAGCACCGGGAGTGGCACCTGGAACAGGTCCTGCAAGGGAAAGTGAGTTATAGAATATCAACAAGTTATGTCAGTCGCAGGTGCGCTCCAGAAATCTGGGTCAGAATAAATCAGACAAGAATCAGATGAAAGCCAGGGGACGTCTCCCACCAGTCTCCACTGGCTGTCCTATAGCGCGTCCGCCAGGACCTATGCCAGCTTTCAGCTTCAGTTTCAGACCTCATGAGCTTCAGATTCAGAACGGACTAGCCGCAGACAAACAGACAAACAGAGACGAGCCTCAGATTCAGAACAGACTAGCCGCAGATTCAGAACGGATGAGCCGCAGATTCAGAACTGATGAGCCGCAGATTCAGATCAGACGAGCCGCAGATTCAGATCGGACGAGCCGCAGACAGACAGACAAACAGAGACTAGCCTCAGATTCAGAAGGGACGAGCCGCAGACAAACAGACAAACAGAGATGAGCCTCAGATTCAGAACGGACGAGCCGCAGATTCAGAATGGACACAGACAAACAGACAAACAGTGACGAGCCGCAGATTCAGAACGGACGAGCCGCAGATTCAGAACGGATGAGCCGCAGATTCAGAACAGACACAGACAGACAAACAGACAAACAGTGAGGAGCCGGCTCACCTGGTAGATCCGTTGACCAGGGGTCTGGTGGGCTTGGGGGAATCCCGGAGAGCCCCCAAATGTTATGTCCAGACCGTTTATTCCCCAAAGAAGACCACCAGAGTCCAGAGTCAAAGCCAAGCAGCAAGGATCTTTATTGCAAGTTCGAACTTGGTCCCTCCATTCTGTAACATACAAGAGGGCCTCGAACAATGCGTGCGCTCGCTTTTTATAGCCCGATGAAAACAGGATATGTAAGGTTACAGAGAAACAAGGGAATTCTTTAGGTTACAGCATTACAATTGGTTCCCGTGCTTTCAGTACAAACGGTACTCTCCAGGTGGTGTTTGTACTGGGCCCTGGAAGTTTGGAATGTTTACACTGGGCCCTGGAAGTTTGGAATGT
>NW_022322926.1:0-1623 GCF_002776525.5 Piliocolobus tephrosceles
ACATTCCAAACTTCCAGGGCCCAGTGTAAACATTCCAAACTTCCAGGGCCCAGTACAAACACCACCTGGAGAGTACCGTTTGTACTGAAAGCACGGGAACCAATTGTAATGCTGTAACCTAAAGAATTCCCTTGTTTCTCTGTAACCTTACATATCCTGTTTTCATCGGGCTATAAAAAGCGAGCGCACGCATTGTTCGAGGCCCTCTTGTATGTTACAGAATGGAGGGACCAAGTTCGAACTTGCAATAAAGATCCTTGCTGCTTGGCTTTGACTCTGGACTCTGGTGGTCTTCTTTGGGGAATAAACGGTCTGGACATAACATTTGGGGGCTCTCCGGGATTCCCCCAAGCCCACCAGACCCCTGGTCAACGGATCTACCAGGTGAGCCGGCTCCTCACTGTTTGTCTGTTTGTCTGTCTGTGTCTGTTCTGAATCTGCGGCTCATCCGTTCTGAATCTGCGGCTCGTCCGTTCTGAATCTGCGGCTCGTCACTGTTTGTCTGTTTGTCTGTGTCCATTCTGAATCTGCGGCTCGTCCGTTCTGAATCTGAGGCTCATCTCTGTTTGTCTGTTTGTCTGCGGCTCGTCCCTTCTGAATCTGAGGCTAGTCTCTGTTTGTCTGTCTGTCTGCGGCTCGTCCGATCTGAATCTGCGGCTCGTCTGATCTGAATCTGCGGCTCATCAGTTCTGAATCTGCGGCTCATCCGTTCTGAATCTGCGGCTAGTCTGTTCTGAATCTGAGGCTCGTCTCTGTTTGTCTGTTTGTCTGCGGCTAGTCCGTTCTGAATCTGAAGCTCATGAGGTCTGAAACTGAAGCTGAAAGCTGGCATAGGTCCTGGCGGACGCGCTATAGGACAGCCAGTGGAGACTGGTGGGAGACGTCCCCTGGCTTTCATCTGATTCTTGTCTGATTTATTCTGACCCAGATTTCTGGAGCGCACCTGCGACTGACATAACTTGTTGATATTCTATAACTCACTTTCCCTTGCAGGACCTGTTCCAGGTGCCACTCCCGGTGCTCCTGATTCCAAAGAAACCCCCCCATCCTGTTTTACCTGATAGCGGGGACCCACTGTCCACAGAACCCCCTCCATACCCCTCCGGGCCTCAGGTCCCAGCCCCCCGGGCTGCCCTGCAGGTAGAAGTGGGCGGTGGGGAGGCTGCGGGCGCATCCGAACCTGCTAAAAATGAAAGTAACTCTGAAGGGCCCGCAGGGCGGAGGCCAGGGCGCACTTTGCGAATTAGCCCCCCGCAGCCACCTGACTCCACAGTGCGACTTTTCCTCTGACCAGACCCAGGAGGGATTGCAACAGGGCAGAAGGTAGGGGACGACTACACCTTTATCGCCAGACTCTAATGGCGGGTCTCCGGGCAGCTGCTGGCAAGCCCACTGATTTGGCTAAAGTATACTAACAACTTAGACAGTACACCCCCATAGACCCAAGAATGGCTCTAGAGGTACCTAAAACAAAGGGGGGAATGAAAGGAGCCAGACACACTTCTCAGCTTCCTCCATACATTCCAAACTTCCAGGGCCCAGTGTAAACATTCCGAACTTCCAGGGCCCAGTGTAAACATTCCAAACTTCCAGGGCCCAGTGTAAACATTCCAAACTTCCAGG
>NW_022322927.1:0-246 GCF_002776525.5 Piliocolobus tephrosceles
CCTGGCTAATATGGTGAAACCCCGTCTCTACTAAAAAATACAAAAAACTAGCCAGGCGAGGTGGCAGGCGCCTGTAGTCCCAGCTTACTCGGGAGGCTGAGGCAGGAGAATGGCGTAAACCTGGGAGGCGGAGCTTGCAGTGAGCTGAGATCTGGCCACTGCACTCCAGCCTGGGCGACAGAGCGAGACTCCATCTCAAAAAAAAAAAAAATATATATATATATATATATATTTTTTTTTTTTTTT
>NW_022322927.1:346-4848 GCF_002776525.5 Piliocolobus tephrosceles
TATATATATATATATTTTTTTTTTTTTTCTTTATAAATTATCCAGGTTCAGGTATACCCTTATAGCACTGCAAGTATGGCCTAAGACAACGTGATTTTTAGGAACATTTTAACCCAAGAATTCATAGAAGCACCTACAAAATAAATGAAAGGAGGAAGGAGCAAAACATAAGCTATCATACAGAGATGGAAATGTCCATTGCGTGTTCAGTTAAAGGTAAGGAAAGTGACCTTATGGCAAGGTATATTGGAGAGAACGCCTTTAACGCTGGGATTGAACAGAAGACCTGGGCCAGAATGTAGAAAGCCTTGATGATCAGGTGGAAGATACTGAGTGAGTATGGATGCAACAAGAATTGTTGTAGGTTCTTGAGTACGTGAATAATATGTTAAATGCAGAACTTTTAAGATTAGTCTGGTCAGCCAGGCACGGTGGCTTACGCCTGTAATCCCAGCACTTCAGGAAGCCAAGGCGGGTGGATCACGAGGTTGGTGTTTAAGACCAACCTGACCAACATGGTGAAACCCTCTCCACTAAAAATACAAAAATTAGCCAGGCATGGTGGCTCACACCTGTCATCACAGCTACTCGGGGAATCACTTGAACCCGGGAGGCGGAGGTTGCAGTGAGCCGAGATAGCACCACTGCATTCCAGCCTGGGCAACAGAGTGAGGCTCCATCTGAAAAAAGCAAATAATAATAATAATAATAATAATAATAATATAAATTTATTTCATACATTATGGAGGCTTGGAAGTTCAAGATAAAGCTGCCAGCAGATTCAGTGTCTGGTAAGGCTTATGCTGCTTCATAAATGACACCTAGTTGCTGTGTCCTGACATGATGAAAAGGGCAAGGCAGCTCCCTTCAATCTTTTATAAGGGCACTAATCCCATCATGAACACAGAGCCCTCGTGACTTAATCACTTCCCAAAAGGCCCAACTTCTTAATTCCATCACAGTGTGGATTCAATTCCAACATAAATTTTGGAGGGACACACTCAAACCACAGCGATACACTTCTTTTTTTTTTTTTTTTTTTGAGACGGAGTCTTGCTCTGTCGCCCGGGCTGGAGTGCTGTGGCCGAATCTCAGCTCACTGCAAGCTCCGCCTCCCGGGTTTACGCCATTCTCCTGCCTCAGCCTCCGGAGTAGCTGGGACTACAGGCGCCCGCCACCTCGCCCGGCTAGTTTTTTGTATTTTTAGTAGAGACGGGGTTTCACCGTGTTAGCCAGGATGGTCTTGATCTCCTGACCTCGTGATCCGCCCGTCTCGGCCTCCCAAAGTGCTGGGATTACAGGCTTGAGCCACCGCGCCCGGCCAGCGATACACTTCTGAATCTTAGTGCTCTCTTTTCCTTTTCACTTGATTGTCTCATTCTTTGCAACATCTGCAAAGCATTCCACCCTGCATACAATACTTTATTTAAGTGTCCCTTTTTTTTTCTTTTTGATATGGAGTCTTGCTCTGTTGCCCAGGCTGGAGTGCAGTGGTGCGATCTCAGCTCACTGCAACCTCCGCCTATTGGGTTCAAATGATTCTCCCACCTCAGCCTCCCGAGTAGCTGGGACTACAGGCACGTGCTACCACACCCAGCTAATTTTTTGTATTTTTAGTAGAGGGGTTTCACCATGTTAGCCAGTATGGTCTTGATCTCCTGACCTCGTGATCCACCCACCTCAGCCTCCCGAAGTGCTGGGATTACAGGTGTGAGCCACCGTGCCCAGACTAACCAGTGTCTTTTTTAAGTTGCATATTGATTAGAAAAGTTTCGTAACTTATTTTAATAAATATTAGCTTGCCAGGCGTGGTGGCTCACACCTGTAATCCAGCGCTTTGGGAGGCTGAGACGAGCGGATCACCTGAGGTCAGCAGTTCGAGACCAGCCTGACCAACATGGAGAAACCCCGTCTCTACTAAAAACACAAAATAAGCCAGGCGTGGTGGCACATGCCTGTCATTCCAGCTACTTGGGAGGGTGAGGCAGGAGAATCACTTGAACCCAGGAGGCAGAGGTTGCCATGAGCCAAGATCGAGCCACTGCACTCCAGCCTGGGCAACAAGAGCAAAATCCTGTCTAACAGAGTGAGACTCCGTCTCAAAAAAAAAAAAAAAACCAACAATAAAAATAAAAATAAATAAATATTAGCATTGGATATTGTTCAGAAAAAGCAATCATACAATATGAGCAGATGTTTTGAGGAAAGTTGGAGTGCCACTTTGTTATTCCTGCTCTTTTCCCCAAAACTAACCTTCAAACCTGTTGCAGCCTCTCATGGTAGGGTATAATTTTAATGTTCTTTGGGGTTTTCTCCCCATCTATAGAGGTAACAAAAATCATGATAAGACCACTAGCTAATCTTTTGGAGAAGTGATAAATAATAAAGCTAGAGCCACTCCTCCCTACACCAAAATAAATTACAGAAAAATCAAATACCTCAGAGGCCATGGAAAAAAATCTCATGAGCATGACTATATAAAAATTAAGCCAGGTGCAGTGGCTCACACCTGTAATCCCAGCACTTTGGGAGGCCAAGGCGGGCGGATCACGAGGTCAGGAGATCGAGACCAACCTGGCAAACACAGTGAAACCCTGTCTCTACTAAAAAAAGACAAAAAATTAGCTGGGCGTGGTGGCGGGCGCCTGTAGTACCAGCTACTTGGGAGGCTGAGGCAGGAGAATGGTGTGAACCCAGGATGCAGAGCTCACAATGAGCGGATATTGTGCCACCACACTCTAGCCTGGGCAACAGAGCGAGACTCTGTCTCAATAAATAAATGAATAATTTTAAAAAAAAATAAGTGGCCTGGCACAGTGGCCCATGCCTGTAATCCCAGCACTTTGGGAGGTCAAGGCAGGTGGATCGCTTGAGCCCCAGAGTTTGAGACCAGCCTAGGCAACACGGCAAGACTCAGTCTCTACGGAAAAAAAAAAAAAAAAGTAAGCTACCCAGAAGGCTGAGGCGGGAGGATCACTTGGGTCTGAGGAAGTCCAAGCTGCAGTGAGCTGAGATCATGCCACTGCATTCCAGCCTGGGCGACAGAGCAAGATCCTGTCTCAAAAAAAAAAAAAAAAAAAAAAAAAAGTAAGCACATTTATGTGACCAAAAAAAATACAAAAGCAAAATCAGAAGGCAGATAATATACAAATAAAAAAATTTCATAATTCTCATAATAGACAAGAGACTAACTTTCTTAATATACAAGTGCAGACAAATCAATTTTAAAAAGATAAACAACACAATAGAAAATTAAGCCAAAAATACAACTACTTTCAGAAATACAAACGGCCAATAAATATACAAATAGTAGTGCAACCTCACTAATAATTATGAAACTGCGGCCGGGCGCGGTGGCTCAAGCCTGTAATCCCAGCACTTTGGGAGGCCGAGACGGGTGGATCACGAGGTCAGGAGATCGAGACCATCCTGGCTAATACGGTGAAACCCCGTCTCTACTAAAAAAAATACAAAAATCTAGCTGGGTGAGGTGGCGGGCGCCTGTAGTCCCAGCTACTTGGGAGGCTGAGGCAGGAGAATGGCCTAAACCCGGGAGGCGGAGCTTGCAGTGAGCTGAGATCCGGCCACTGCACTCTAGCCTGGGCAACAGAGCCAGACTCCGTCTCGGAAAAAAAAAAAAAAAAAAATTATGAAACTGCAAATAAATCTAAAGAGGATAAAGTTGTTCACCTGTCAGATTAGCAAAGGTTTGATAATACCCATGCTAGAAAACAGAAATGAGGAAGAAAGCATTTCCATACGTTGTTGGATGAGAGTGTAAATTGGTACAATTTGGCAATTTGGTGGTATTTATCAACTTTTATAAAGCATATATATCCTTGACAGGGCAATTTTGTCTCTACAAATTCAGCTCGTGGATATACACCAAAATATGTTCAAGAGGACCACTGCAGCATTGTTTGCAACAGGAAAAAAATATATATACAACAAAATGTTCATTGGTGGAGTGGAGGAGGGCAGGGGATGAATAAATTATGCTATTCACAAGATGAACTACTGTATAGCCAGTGAAAAGAGAATAAAGATAGCTTTTTATGTGCAAGTGTGGAAAGATGTCTAAGGAGTGCTATCAAATGAAAAAACAGGTTTGAGAAGAGTATTACAGTGTTATCTCTATTGTGTACTTTTTAATAGTATGTACATTTGCACTTGTAATTTTTTCTGAAGATAACTGCCTTTAAAAAGCAAGCAACGCCGGGCGCGGCGGCTCAAGCCTGTAATCCCAGCACTTTGGGAGGCCGAGACGGGCGGATCACGAGGTCAGGAGATCGAGACCATCCTGGCTAACACGGTGAAACCCTGTCTCTACTAAAAATACAAAAAACTAGCCGGGCGAGGTGGCGGGCGCCTGTAGTCCCAGCTACTCAGGAGGCTGAGGCAGGAGAATGGCGTAAACCCGGGAGGCGGAGCTTGCAGTGAGCTGAGATCCCGCCACTGCACTCCAGCCTGGGCGACACAGCGAGACTCCGTCTCAAAAAAAA
>NW_022322928.1:0-4502 GCF_002776525.5 Piliocolobus tephrosceles
TTTTTTTTGAGACGGAGTCTCGCTGTGTCGCCCAGGCTGGAGTGCAGTGGCGGGATCTCAGCTCACTGCAAGCTCCGCCTCCCGGGTTTACGCCATTCTCCTGCCTCAGCCTCCTGAGTAGCTGGGACTACAGGCGCCCGCCACCTCGCCCGGCTAGTTTTTTGTATTTTTAGTAGAGACAGGGTTTCACCGTGTTAGCCAGGATGGTCTCGATCTCCTGACCTCGTGATCCGCCCGTCTCGGCCTCCCAAAGTGCTGGGATTACAGGCTTGAGCCGCCGCGCCCGGCGTTGCTTGCTTTTTAAAGGCAGTTATCTTCAGAAAAAATTACAAGTGCAAATGTACATACTATTAAAAAGTACACAATAGAGATAACACTGTAATACTCTTCTCAAACCTGTTTTTTCATTTGATAGCACTCCTTAGACATCTTTCCACACTTGCACATAAAAAGCTATCTTTATTCTCTTTTCACTGGCTATACAGTAGTTCATCTTGTGAATAGCATAATTTATTCATCCCCTGCCCTCCTCCACTCCACCAATGAACATTTTGTTGTATATATATTTTTTTCCTGTTGCAAACAATGCTGCAGTGGTCCTCTTGAACATATTTTGGTGTATATCCACGAGCTGAATTTGTAGAGACAAAATTGCCCTGTCAAGGATATATATGCTTTATAAAAGTTGATAAATACCACCAAATTGCCAAATTGTACCAATTTACACTCTCATCCAACAACGTATGGAAATGCTTTCTTCCTCATTTCTGTTTTCTAGCATGGGTATTATCAAACCTTTGCTAATCTGACAGGTGAACAACTTTATCCTCTTTAGATTTATTTGCAGTTTCATAATTTTTTTTTTTTTTTTTTTCCGAGACGGAGTCTGGCTCTGTTGCCCAGGCTAGAGTGCAGTGGCCGGATCTCAGCTCACTGCAAGCTCCGCCTCCCGGGTTTAGGCCATTCTCCTGCCTCAGCCTCCCAAGTAGCTGGGACTACAGGCGCCCGCCACCTCACCCAGCTAGATTTTTGTATTTTTTTTAGTAGAGACGGGGTTTCACCGTATTAGCCAGGATGGTCTCGATCTCCTGACCTCGTGATCCACCCGTCTCGGCCTCCCAAAGTGCTGGGATTACAGGCTTGAGCCACCGCGCCCGGCCGCAGTTTCATAATTATTAGTGAGGTTGCACTACTATTTGTATATTTATTGGCCGTTTGTATTTCTGAAAGTAGTTGTATTTTTGGCTTAATTTTCTATTGTGTTGTTTATCTTTTTAAAATTGATTTGTCTGCACTTGTATATTAAGAAAGTTAGTCTCTTGTCTATTATGAGAATTATGAAATTTTTTTATTTGTATATTATCTGCCTTCTGATTTTGCTTTTGTATTTTTTTTGGTCACATAAATGTGCTTACTTTTTTTTTTTTTTTTTTTTTTTTTTGAGACAGGATCTTGCTCTGTCGCCCAGGCTGGAATGCAGTGGCATGATCTCAGCTCACTGCAGCTTGGACTTCCTCAGACCCAAGTGATCCTCCCGCCTCAGCCTTCTGGGTAGCTTACTTTTTTTTTTTTTTTTCCGTAGAGACTGAGTCTTGCCGTGTTGCCTAGGCTGGTCTCAAACTCTGGGGCTCAAGCGATCCACCTGCCTTGACCTCCCAAAGTGCTGGGATTACAGGCATGGGCCACTGTGCCAGGCCACTTATTTTTTTTTAAAATTATTCATTTATTTATTGAGACAGAGTCTCGCTCTGTTGCCCAGGCTAGAGTGTGGTGGCACAATATCCGCTCATTGTGAGCTCTGCATCCTGGGTTCACACCATTCTCCTGCCTCAGCCTCCCAAGTAGCTGGTACTACAGGCGCCCGCCACCACGCCCAGCTAATTTTTTGTCTTTTTTTAGTAGAGACAGGGTTTCACTGTGTTTGCCAGGTTGGTCTCGATCTCCTGACCTCGTGATCCGCCCGCCTTGGCCTCCCAAAGTGCTGGGATTACAGG
Organism: Piliocolobus tephrosceles; assembly: GCF_002776525.5. NCBI lineage: Eukaryota > Metazoa > Chordata > Mammalia > Primates > Cercopithecidae > Piliocolobus > Piliocolobus tephrosceles. Next base: position 1,995 of record NW_022322928.1, read on the forward strand.
TGTGAGCCACTGCACCTGGCTTAATTTTTATATAGTCATGCTCATGAGATTTTTTTCCATGGCCTCTGAGGTATTTGATTTTTCTGTAATTTATTTTGGTGTAGGGAGGAGTGGCTCTAGCTTTATTATTTATCACTTCTCCAAAAGATTAGCTAGTGGTCTTATCATGATTTTTGTTACCTCTATAGATGGGGAGAAAACCCCAAAGAACATTAAAATTATACCCTACCATGAGAGGCTGCAACAGGTTTGAAGGTTAGTTTTGGGGAAAAGAGCAGGAATAACAAAGTGGCACTCCAACTTTCCTCAAAACATCTGCTCATATTGTATGATTGCTTTTTCTGAACAATATCCAATGCTAATATTTATTTATTTTTATTTTTATTGTTGGTTTTTTTTTTTTTTTTGAGACGGAGTCTCACTCTGTTAGACAGGATTTTGCTCTTGTTGCCCAGGCTGGAGTGCAGTGGCTCGATCTTGGCTCATGGCAACCTCTGCCTCCTGGGTTCAAGTGATTCTCCTGCCTCACCCTCCCAAGTAGCTGGAATGACAGGCATGTGCCACCACGCCTGGCTTATTTTGTGTTTTTAGTAGAGACGGGGTTTCTCCATGTTGGTCAGGCTGGTCTCGAACTGCTGACCTCAGGTGATCCGCTCGTCTCAGCCTCCCAAAGCGCTGGATTACAGGTGTGAGCCACCACGCCTGGCAAGCTAATATTTATTAAAATAAGTTACGAAACTTTTCTAATCAATATGCAACTTAAAAAAGACACTGGTTAGTCTGGGCACGGTGGCTCACACCTGTAATCCCAGCACTTCGGGAGGCTGAGGTGGGTGGATCACGAGGTCAGGAGATCAAGACCATACTGGCTAACATGGTGAAACCCCTCTACTAAAAATACAAAAAATTAGCTGGGTGTGGTAGCACGTGCCTGTAGTCCCAGCTACTCGGGAGGCTGAGGTGGGAGAATCATTTGAACCCAATAGGCGGAGGTTGCAGTGAGCTGAGATCGCACCACTGCACTCCAGCCTGGGCAACAGAGCAAGACTCCATATCAAAAAGAAAAAAAAAGGGACACTTAAATAAAGTATTGTATGCAGGGTGGAATGCTTTGCAGATGTTGCAAAGAATGAGACAATCAAGTGAAAAGGAAAAGAGAGCACTAAGATTCAGAAGTGTATCGCTGGCCGGGCGCGGTGGCTCAAGCCTGTAATCCCAGCACTTTGGGAGGCCGAGACGGGCGGATCACGAGGTCAGGAGATCAAGACCATCCTGGCTAACACGGTGAAACCCCGTCTCTACTAAAAATACAAAAAACTAGCCGGGCGAGGTGGCGGGCGCCTGTAGTCCCAGCTACTCCGGAGGCTGAGGCAGGAGAATGGCGTAAACCCGGGAGGCGGAGCTTGCAGTGAGCTGAGATTCGGCCACAGCACTCCAGCCCGGGCGACAGAGCAAGACTCCGTCTCAAAAAAAAAAAAAAAAAAAGAAGTGTATCGCTGTGGTTTGAGTGTGTCCCTCCAAAATTTATGTTGGAATTGAATCCACACTGTGATGGAATTAAGAAGTTGGGCCTTTTGGGAAGTGATTAAGTCACGAGGGCTCTGTGTTCATGATGGGATTAGTGCCCTTATAAAAGATTGAAGGGAGCTGCCTTGCCCTTTTCATCATGTCAGGACACAGCAACTAGGTGTCATTTATGAAGCAGCATAAGCCTTACCAGACACTGAATCTGCTGGCAGCTTTATCTTGAACTTCCAAGCCTCCATAATGTATGAAATAAATTTATATTATTATTATTATTATTATTATTATTATTTGCTTTTTTCAGATGGAGCCTCACTCTGTTGCCCAGGCTGGAATGCAGTGGTGCTATCTCGGCTCACTGCAACCTCCGCCTCCCGGGTTCAAGTGATTCCCCGAGTAGCTGTGATGACAGGTGTGAGCCACCATGCCTGGCTAATTTTTGTATTTTTAGTGGAGAGGGTTTCACCATGTTGGTCAGGTTGGTCTTAAACACCAACCTCGTGATCCACCCGCCTTGGCTTCCTGAAGTGCTGGGATTACAGGCGTAAGCCACCGTGCCTGGCTGACCAGACTAATCTTAAAAGTTCTGCATTTAACATATTATTCACGTACTCAAGAACCTACAACAATTCTTGTTGCATCCATACTCACTCAGTATCTTCCACCTGATCATCAAGGCTTTCTACATTCTGGCCCAGGTCTTCTGTTCAATCCCAGCGTTAAAGGCGTTCTCTCCAATATACCTTGCCATAAGGTCACTTTCCTTACCTTTAACTGAACACGCAATGGACATTTCCATCTCTGTATGATAGCTTATGTTTTGCTCCTTCCTCCTTTCATTTATTTTGTAGGTGCTTCTATGAATTCTTGGGTTAAAATGTTCCTAAAAATCACGTTGTCTTAGGCCATACTTGCAGTGCTATAAGGGTATACCTGAACCTGGATAATTTATAAAGAAAAAAAAAAAAAATATATATATATATA
>NW_022322928.1:4602-4848 GCF_002776525.5 Piliocolobus tephrosceles
AAAAAAAAAAAAAAATATATATATATATATATATATTTTTTTTTTTTTTGAGATGGAGTCTCGCTCTGTCGCCCAGGCTGGAGTGCAGTGGCCAGATCTCAGCTCACTGCAAGCTCCGCCTCCCAGGTTTACGCCATTCTCCTGCCTCAGCCTCCCGAGTAAGCTGGGACTACAGGCGCCTGCCACCTCGCCTGGCTAGTTTTTTGTATTTTTTAGTAGAGACGGGGTTTCACCATATTAGCCAGG
>NW_022322929.1:0-2437 GCF_002776525.5 Piliocolobus tephrosceles
CCAACTCCTCCTCCTCCTGCAGCCTAAGCTGGCAGTTACAGCGGCAGAGCAGAGGCTACACTGGTGTCCTGGGTCCCCGGGCTGAACCAGAGGTGACTCCGCAGCAAAGCAGGGATGACACTGGTGTTCTGTAGTCTCCGGGCTGACCTGGAGGTGACCTGCACGATGCTGAGGCCCCGGGGAGGCCGCACCCACACTTAGGGCTGAGTGTCTCCAGTGCCGCTCACCTAGTTCGGGTGGAGGTGCAAGCAAGGACGACACAGCTTCTGCCCCAGGGTGCCCTGAGTTCATGGGGTGTGGGTGGTTCTAAGGACGGGAGCTCTGAGAACGGAAGCGGCCTCCTGACCGAGGATGCTGGAGCTGGCCCTACCTCCCTTCCCCCTGGGAAAGGAAAATATCTTGGGCCCCAAAAATCACTTGGGGAAAAAGTCAAGCTGGGAACTGCTCAGGGCAAACCTGCCCCCATTCTATTCAAAGTCACTCCTCGGCTCCCTGAGATAGATGCATATCTGATCTGCCTCCTTTGGAAAGGCTAATCAGAAACTCCAAAGAATGTAACCAATTGTGTCTGTAACTACCTGTGACCTGGAAGTCCCCTCCGGCTTCTAGTCCTTCTGCCTTTGCTTCCAGTTGTCCCGCCTTTCCAGACGGAACCAATGTACTTCTTACATGTAGTGATTGATGTCTCATGTCTCCCTGAAATGTGTAAAACCAAGTTGTGTCCGACCGCCTTGGGCACGTGTTGTCAGGACTCCTGAGGCTGGGTCAAGGGTGCATCCTCAACCTCGGCAAAATAAACTTTCTAAATTAACTGAGACCTGTCTCAGATTTTCTAGGTTCACACCCCAGACACAGGCAGGTCCCTTCCCACGGGCAGAGGACGCAGCCTGAAGGGAGAGCAGAGAGCCCACCAGCCTCCCTCCCAGGGCCCCAAACCAGACCTTCCCCACCTGCCAGTCGTTGGGCTCAGACCCCTGACGGCAGCTCATGGGGTCCCCAGCTGGGGTTCCTCAAGGCCAGGCTGTAGGAAAGAGCTGGAAGCCCCAGCCGTGGGTGCTGAAGGTTCAACCTGGAGGAAGTGGATTTGTTCTCAGCCTCTGGAGGAGAGCACCGTCTTCCCGTTGGCAGCGTCTGTCCGTCACAGCAGGCTCTCGCCTGGGGTCTGTGTGGACAACTGGGTCTTACTTTACTGTGTTGTTTCATAGGTAAGGCTCCCAGAGACGGAGAATCTCAGCTCAGTGAGGACAGAAGTGCAGAGAGCCTCACCAATCACAGCCAAGCCACTGAGGCAGACACAGCCACACCACGCTGGAGGCCCGGAGGCTGGAGGCTGAGTGGCTGCTTAAGTTTCCTGAGGGAAGAAATTTGGTCTGAAATCGGTTCACAGTCAGGAAGAGTCCTGGACTGAGGTCTGAAGATCTGGGGTTCGTTTCTGTCTCCAAAATCTAAGCCTAGGATAGAGAACTCAAGTTCAAATAGTCCAGCGACCCTACGTGGATGGCATGTGGCATTTTCATGTCATTGGTGGGTCACCTGCACCCTGGCATGGTTACAGTGGGGAGTCAGATCCTTAGAACCAGGTTAGCAGGTGCCGGAGCAGCCTTAGGAGGAATGGGCATTGACTTAGATTCCTCTCGGAAGCTCCCATGAGATCCGCGTTGCTTCAGGATGCTCGCTCAGGAATTGGAACAAAAGCCCCTCTGAGGGCTGGGACCCACGGCCCACAGTGAGCTGGGCAGCTGGGGTTCTCTGCTCCTCTAGTACCAGACATTTGTGCTCTGCTTTCTCCGGCCGTGGCATATGATCACTGGGCCAAGCCTCTGTGTGGGTTTCCTTTCATCTCCATGCCGTTTCTACTGTGATCTTTTTCCCCAGCACCGAGTTTACAGGAAGTCCACTTAAATGGGGCCAGCATTTCTGTGCTCAATAATTCAATGCTTGCGCTCACCGCCAGGCCGGGTAATTTAGTAACCGTGGAGAGCACAGGCTGCCTTCCACCTGTAGATCATGTTCCATCATGTTCCGCTTTGACTTCCAGAGCACACGGGTGGGTGAGGACACTGTCCTTCCCAGTGACGGCTGTGACTTTTACATGGCCATTTAATGCTCCCAGTTAATATGATGGTGAGAGGAAAATGACCTGTGATGATAGCAGTCCTGGCCACCTAAACGTTCCCAGCATTTTCCTCGTAAAACGCTAGTGCCACTAACAGGCAGCTGTATGCAAACAGTGTGCACATTTGTAATACAGTGGATGCACATCATATTTCAAAAGCTCTCTGGCAGGGGTTTGAAATTAAGTGACAAGACATCCTCATCAAGGGCAGGACAAGGCAATGTTCCGTGGTTGCGAAGATGCCAAGTTATTTGGACAACAATTTTCCCTTGTCCTAAAGAGCTACTGTTGATTCCAAGGGACGCATCCTCCTTGCAGTGA
>NW_022322930.1:0-2437 GCF_002776525.5 Piliocolobus tephrosceles
TCACTGCAAGGAGGATGCGTCCCTTGGAATCAACAGTAGCTCTTTAGGACAAGGGAAAATTGTTGTCCAAATAACTTGGCATCTTCGCAACCACGGAACATTGCCTTGTCCTGCCCTTGATGAGGATGTCTTGTCACTTAATTTCAAACCCCTGCCAGAGAGCTTTTGAAATATGATGTGCATCCACTGTATTACAAATGTGCACACTGTTTGCATACAGCTGCCTGTTAGTGGCACTAGCGTTTTACGAGGAAAATGCTGGGAACGTTTAGGTGGCCAGGACTGCTATCATCACAGGTCATTTTCCTCTCACCATCATATTAACTGGGAGCATTAAATGGCCATGTAAAAGTCACAGCCGTCACTGGGAAGGACAGTGTCCTCACCCACCCGTGTGCTCTGGAAGTCAAAGCGGAACATGATGGAACATGATCTACAGGTGGAAGGCAGCCTGTGCTCTCCACGGTTACTAAATTACCCGGCCTGGCGGTGAGCGCAAGCATTGAATTATTGAGCACAGAAATGCTGGCCCCATTTAAGTGGACTTCCTGTAAACTCGGTGCTGGGGAAAAAGATCACAGTAGAAACGGCATGGAGATGAAAGGAAACCCACACAGAGGCTTGGCCCAGTGATCATATGCCACGGCCGGAGAAAGCAGAGCACAAATGTCTGGTACTAGAGGAGCAGAGAACCCCAGCTGCCCAGCTCACTGTGGGCCGTGGGTCCCAGCCCTCAGAGGGGCTTTTGTTCCAATTCCTGAGCGAGCATCCTGAAGCAACGCGGATCTCATGGGAGCTTCCGAGAGGAATCTAAGTCAATGCCCATTCCTCCTAAGGCTGCTCCGGCACCTGCTAACCTGGTTCTAAGGATCTGACTCCCCACTGTAACCATGCCAGGGTGCAGGTGACCCACCAATGACATGAAAATGCCACATGCCATCCACGTAGGGTCGCTGGACTATTTGAACTTGAGTTCTCTATCCTAGGCTTAGATTTTGGAGACAGAAACGAACCCCAGATCTTCAGACCTCAGTCCAGGACTCTTCCTGACTGTGAACCGATTTCAGACCAAATTTCTTCCCTCAGGAAACTTAAGCAGCCACTCAGCCTCCAGCCTCCGGGCCTCCAGCGTGGTGTGGCTGTGTCTGCCTCAGTGGCTTGGCTGTGATTGGTGAGGCTCTCTGCACTTCTGTCCTCACTGAGCTGAGATTCTCCGTCTCTGGGAGCCTTACCTATGAAACAACACAGTAAAGTAAGACCCAGTTGTCCACACAGACCCCAGGCGAGAGCCTGCTGTGACGGACAGACGCTGCCAACGGGAAGACGGTGCTCTCCTCCAGAGGCTGAGAACAAATCCACTTCCTCCAGGTTGAACCTTCAGCACCCACGGCTGGGGCTTCCAGCTCTTTCCTACAGCCTGGCCTTGAGGAACCCCAGCTGGGGACCCCATGAGCTGCCGTCAGGGGTCTGAGCCCAACGACTGGCAGGTGGGGAAGGTCTGGTTTGGGGCCCTGGGAGGGAGGCTGGTGGGCTCTCTGCTCTCCCTTCAGGCTGCGTCCTCTGCCCGTGGGAAGGGACCTGCCTGTGTCTGGGGTGTGAACCTAGAAAATCTGAGACAGGTCTCAGTTAATTTAGAAAGTTTATTTTGCCGAGGTTGAGGATGCACCCTTGACCCAGCCTCAGGAGTCCTGACAACACGTGCCCAAGGCGGTCGGACACAACTTGGTTTTACACATTTCAGGGAGACATGAGACATCAATCACTACATGTAAGAAGTACATTGGTTCCGTCTGGAAAGGCGGGACAACTGGAAGCAAAGGCAGAAGGACTAGAAGCCGGAGGGGACTTCCAGGTCACAGGTAGTTACAGACACAATTGGTTACATTCTTTGGAGTTTCTGATTAGCCTTTCCAAAGGAGGCAGATCAGATATGCATCTATCTCAGGGAGCCGAGGAGTGACTTTGAATAGAATGGGGGCAGGTTTGCCCTGAGCAGTTCCCAGCTTGACTTTTTCCCCAAGTGATTTTTGGGGCCCAAGATATTTTCCTTTCCCAGGGGGAAGGGAGGTAGGGCCAGCTCCAGCATCCTCGGTCAGGAGGCCGCTTCCGTTCTCAGAGCTCCCGTCCTTAGAACCACCCACACCCCATGAACTCAGGGCACCCTGGGGCAGAAGCTGTGTCGTCCTTGCTTGCACCTCCACCCGAACTAGGTGAGCGGCACTGGAGACACTCAGCCCTAAGTGTGGGTGCGGCCTCCCCGGGGCCTCAGCATCGTGCAGGTCACCTCCAGGTCAGCCCGGAGACTACAGAACACCAGTGTCATCCCTGCTTTGCTGCGGAGTCACCTCTGGTTCAGCCCGGGGACCCAGGACACCAGTGTAGCCTCTGCTCTGCCGCTGTAACTGCCAGCTTAGGCTGCAGGAGGAGGAGGAGTTGG
>NW_022322931.1:0-1516 GCF_002776525.5 Piliocolobus tephrosceles
CTATAAATTACCTTGGGCAGTATGGCCATTTTCACAATATTGATTCTTCCTATCCATGAGCATGGTATGTTCTTCCATTTGTTTGTGTCCTCTTTGATTTCACTGAGCAGTGGTTTGTAGTTCTCCTTGAAGAGGTTTTTTTTTTTTTTTTTTGAGAATTTTCATTTGTATATTTATCAGTGATGTTAACCTGAAGTTGTCTTTTTCCATTGTGTTTTTCCATGATCTTGATATTAAGTCGATGCTGGCTTCATAGAATGAGTTAAGGAGGAGTCCCTCCTCCTCAAGATTTTGGAATAGTTTCAGTACAACTGGCATCAGTTGTTTGTACTTCTCTAAGAATTCATCTGTGATTCCTTCTGGTTCAGGGTTTTATTTGGTTGGTAGGTTTTTTTGTTCCTGATTCTATTTCAGAGCTCTATATTGGTCTGTTAAGGGTTTCTATCAATTCCTGATTCAATATTGGAAAATTGTGTGCTGTCAGAAATTTGTGCCTTTCTTCCACATTGCTTAATTTGTGCGCATAGAGTTATTCATAATATTCTCTGAAGATCTTTTGTACTTCTCTGTGACTAGTTGTAATGTCATCTTTGTCATTTCCAGTTGTACTTATGTGAATCTTTTCTTTTTTCTCTGTTAATCTAACCAGTGGTATATCATCTTGTTTTTCTTTTTACAAGAACCAACTCTTGATTTCTTTGATTTTTATGTTTATTTTTGCATCTCAATTGCATTCAGTTCTCTAATTTTGGTTATTTTCTACTTTTACCTTTTGGTTTTTAGAAATTCCTATAGGTTCAAAGTTAGACTTTTAATTCGGGATATTTCTAACTTCTTGATGAATGTGCATAGCACTGTAAATATTTCTCTTAACGCTGCTTTAGCTGCATCTCAGAAGTTTTTGTAAATTTTTTCCCTATTTTCATTAATTTCAAAGAATTTAATTTCTGCCTTAATTTTGATATTTACCCAGCAATTATTTAGAAGTTGCTTAATTTCTATGTGATTGTGTAGTTTTAGTTTTGAGAGACCTTCTGGATACTGATTTCTATTTTTTTTTTTTTTATTGTACTTTAAGTTCTAGGGTACATGTGCACAACGTGCAGGTTTGTTACGTATGTATATATGTGCCATGTTGGTGTGCTGCACCCATTAACTCGTCATTTACATTAGGTATATCTCCTAATGCTATGCCTCCCCCCGTCCCACTCCCCAAAACAGGACCCGGTGTGTGATGTTCCCCTTCCTGTGAACAAGTGATCTCATTGTTCAATTCCCACCTATCAGTGAGAACATGTGGTATTTGGTATTCTGTTCTTGTGATAGTTTGCTGAGAATGATGGTTTCCAGCTGCATCCATGTCCCTACAAAGGACACAAACTCATCCTTTTTTATGGCTGCATAGTATTCCATGGTGTATATGTGCCACATTTTCTTGACCCAGTCTGTCACTGATGGACATTTGGATAGATTCCAAGTCTTTGCTATTGTGAATAGTGCCACAATAAGCATACGT
>NW_022322932.1:0-1195 GCF_002776525.5 Piliocolobus tephrosceles
AACACTCCTCAGCCTCCTCCTGGCTTTGTGTGCCATCTGTGTCCTGCTTGGATTGTGACTCATGCCTACCTTTCAGGGCCTGGTTCAAGTCCCTGCCTTGGTGTGTAAACACATGTACATCGTGCACCTGTGTGTGGGATTCAGAGACAATCACTCTAGACTTTCGTAATTCTGTTTCTACCTCCCTCACTCATGAGCTCCCTCTTGAGAGCAGAGGCAGCTCTGTCTCATTTATCTGCAGGTGTCTGCAGGTGGCCTCACACACCCTAGGCACTTAGTAACACAGCTGGATTCCCTGAGCATGGGGAGCTGTCTGCAGCTCTAGCCCTGGACGTTTTCAGGACCCTGGAGAGGTCCACGCAGGTGTGGGAGGCTGGAGGTCTCTATTCAGGGCAGAAACTAGCAATCAGAGGCTTTCTATGAGCAGCTCTGGAATGAACGTCTGTTTCTGCCCTCTGCTTTGGACAGCTGCTCTTTAACATCTTCAAACCTCATAGGAAGAACAAAGGCTGACCCAGGAAAAAGCTCCGCTGGGAAGTCTGGGCAGCTGGTGTTCTTGGCTCTGCACCACCTCGTGCCCTTCCCAGCACCGGGGACAGAGATGCTCCCTCCCCCTGCGCCTCTGGCTGCGGCATCTGACCACTGGGTCAGGTCTCTGTGTAGGTTTCCTTTCATCTACACACAAAGTTTTTGCTATGACCTTTTTCCCCAGCACCGAGTTTACAGGAAGTCTGCTTAAACGGGGCCAACATTTCTGAATTTAATAATTCAACGCTTGCGCTCACCATCAAGCCAATAATTTAGTAACAGTGGGGAGCCCAGGCTGCCTTCCACCGGTAGATCATGTTCCGCTTTGACTTCCAGAGCACACGGGTGGGTGAGGACACTGTCCTTCCCAGCGACGGCTGTGACTTTTACATGGCCATTTAGCGCTCCCAGTTAATATGATGGCAAGAGGAAAATTACCTGTGCTGATAGCAGTCCCTGTCACCTATAAATTCCTCGGGCATTCACCATATAAACATTACCAAGGAATGCTCACCACCTCCTCATAATGACCCAGGTGACAAATGGCTCCTGGGCCCACGCTCTTCCGTGCCAGCCCTGGAGATCTTCCTGACTCCGTCCCAGGAAGGAGGTATTGATGCGTGGCCCTGGCATGGCCGGGGACGTGTCCCTCAGGGGTGGCTTGCAG
>NW_022322933.1:0-1195 GCF_002776525.5 Piliocolobus tephrosceles
CTGCAAGCCACCCCTGAGGGACACGTCCCCGGCCATGCCAGGGCCACGCATCAATACCTCCTTCCTGGGACGGAGTCAGGAAGATCTCCAGGGCTGGCACGGAAGAGCGTGGGCCCAGGAGCCATTTGTCACCTGGGTCATTATGAGGAGGTGGTGAGCATTCCTTGGTAATGTTTATATGGTGAATGCCCGAGGAATTTATAGGTGACAGGGACTGCTATCAGCACAGGTAATTTTCCTCTTGCCATCATATTAACTGGGAGCGCTAAATGGCCATGTAAAAGTCACAGCCGTCGCTGGGAAGGACAGTGTCCTCACCCACCCGTGTGCTCTGGAAGTCAAAGCGGAACATGATCTACCGGTGGAAGGCAGCCTGGGCTCCCCACTGTTACTAAATTATTGGCTTGATGGTGAGCGCAAGCGTTGAATTATTAAATTCAGAAATGTTGGCCCCGTTTAAGCAGACTTCCTGTAAACTCGGTGCTGGGGAAAAAGGTCATAGCAAAAACTTTGTGTGTAGATGAAAGGAAACCTACACAGAGACCTGACCCAGTGGTCAGATGCCGCAGCCAGAGGCGCAGGGGGAGGGAGCATCTCTGTCCCCGGTGCTGGGAAGGGCACGAGGTGGTGCAGAGCCAAGAACACCAGCTGCCCAGACTTCCCAGCGGAGCTTTTTCCTGGGTCAGCCTTTGTTCTTCCTATGAGGTTTGAAGATGTTAAAGAGCAGCTGTCCAAAGCAGAGGGCAGAAACAGACGTTCATTCCAGAGCTGCTCATAGAAAGCCTCTGATTGCTAGTTTCTGCCCTGAATAGAGACCTCCAGCCTCCCACACCTGCGTGGACCTCTCCAGGGTCCTGAAAACGTCCAGGGCTAGAGCTGCAGACAGCTCCCCATGCTCAGGGAATCCAGCTGTGTTACTAAGTGCCTAGGGTGTGTGAGGCCACCTGCAGACACCTGCAGATAAATGAGACAGAGCTGCCTCTGCTCTCAAGAGGGAGCTCATGAGTGAGGGAGGTAGAAACAGAATTACGAAAGTCTAGAGTGATTGTCTCTGAATCCCACACACAGGTGCACGATGTACATGTGTTTACACACCAAGGCAGGGACTTGAACCAGGCCCTGAAAGGTAGGCATGAGTCACAATCCAAGCAGGACACAGATGGCACACAAAGCCAGGAGGAGGCTGAGGAGTGTT
>NW_022322934.1:0-1316 GCF_002776525.5 Piliocolobus tephrosceles
GCTCCATGCCTCTTTCCCGATGTCCCAACTCCTCCTCCTCCTGCAGCTAAAACTGGCAGCTACAGCAGCAGAGCAGAGGCAACAAGTCCTGCATGACTCAGGACTGGTGTCTTGAGTCCCGGGCTGAGCTGGAGGTGACCCCACAGCAGGGCAGAGGCAACACTGGTGTCCTGGAGTCCCCGGGCTGAGCCTGGAGGTGACCCTCATAGCAGGACGCTGAGGCTCTGGGGAGGCCAGGACCACACTCAGGGCTGAATGTCTCCGGTGCCGCTCACCTGGTGACGGGAGCAGGTGCAAGCAAGGATGACACAGCTTCTGCCTGCAGTGGGCTCTGAGTTCATGGGGTGGGGGCAGTGCTAAGGACAGGAGCTGTGGGAACAGAGGCGGCCTCCTGACCGCCGATGCAGGAGCTGACCCTAATCCCATTCCCGAAGACACAGGCAGGTCCCTTCCCACAGGCCGAGGACACAGCCTGAAGAAAGAGCAGAGAGCCCACCAGCCTCCCTCCCAGGGCCCCAGACCAGGCTTGCCCCACCTGCCAGTCATTGGGCTCAGACCCCTAAGGGCAGCTCATGGGATCCCCACCAGGGGGTCCTCAAGGCCAGGCTGTGGGAAGAAGCCAGAAGCCGTCCTGGCTGTGTCCTGAGGCTCAGGCAGTGGGTTTCCCATTGCAGCTGCCCCTCGTCCCTCCTCAGGTGGGCTTGGAGAACAGGGATCCCCTCAGGCTCTGGAAGAAGAGCTCCATCTCCCTTAACAGAATCATCCCTCACAGCAGGCTCATGACCAGGCTGCCTTGTGCCCAACCAAAGCGCCGCTGAAAACAGAAGAGTCCCCACTAGACTGGGGCTGGAAGCACCAGGCCAGGTGGCTGGTTACGCCTCCTGAGGAAAGAGATTTTGTCGGAAACAGGTTCAAGTCTTGAAGCCGCAGTCCAGTAAAAGAGCCCCAGACTGAGGCCTCAAGCCCTCAAGAGCAGTGGCTAAGAGAACTCACAGGCTCAGGACAGAGGATGGGGTAGGGAGGGCCTCCCCAACCTGCCCCAGGCTGCTCTCTAATAAAACCTTCACTGATCTCTTTGAACAATACAGGACCTAAGTGGGGCTAGAGAGACATCCAGGTCAGTGTAGACACACCTAGTGGACTAGGGAGGCACCCAGGTCAGTGTAGAGACAATGGGGGAGTTAGGGAGGCATACAGGCCAGTGTACACCTACCTGGGGAGCCAGGGAGACATGCAGGCCACCGTAGACACACCTGGGGGTTAGGAAGACATCCAGGTTAGTGGAGACACCTGGGGGTTAGGAAGGCATCCAGGTT
>NW_022322935.1:0-1316 GCF_002776525.5 Piliocolobus tephrosceles
AACCTGGATGCCTTCCTAACCCCCAGGTGTCTCCACTAACCTGGATGTCTTCCTAACCCCCAGGTGTGTCTACGGTGGCCTGCATGTCTCCCTGGCTCCCCAGGTAGGTGTACACTGGCCTGTATGCCTCCCTAACTCCCCCATTGTCTCTACACTGACCTGGGTGCCTCCCTAGTCCACTAGGTGTGTCTACACTGACCTGGATGTCTCTCTAGCCCCACTTAGGTCCTGTATTGTTCAAAGAGATCAGTGAAGGTTTTATTAGAGAGCAGCCTGGGGCAGGTTGGGGAGGCCCTCCCTACCCCATCCTCTGTCCTGAGCCTGTGAGTTCTCTTAGCCACTGCTCTTGAGGGCTTGAGGCCTCAGTCTGGGGCTCTTTTACTGGACTGCGGCTTCAAGACTTGAACCTGTTTCCGACAAAATCTCTTTCCTCAGGAGGCGTAACCAGCCACCTGGCCTGGTGCTTCCAGCCCCAGTCTAGTGGGGACTCTTCTGTTTTCAGCGGCGCTTTGGTTGGGCACAAGGCAGCCTGGTCATGAGCCTGCTGTGAGGGATGATTCTGTTAAGGGAGATGGAGCTCTTCTTCCAGAGCCTGAGGGGATCCCTGTTCTCCAAGCCCACCTGAGGAGGGACGAGGGGCAGCTGCAATGGGAAACCCACTGCCTGAGCCTCAGGACACAGCCAGGACGGCTTCTGGCTTCTTCCCACAGCCTGGCCTTGAGGACCCCCTGGTGGGGATCCCATGAGCTGCCCTTAGGGGTCTGAGCCCAATGACTGGCAGGTGGGGCAAGCCTGGTCTGGGGCCCTGGGAGGGAGGCTGGTGGGCTCTCTGCTCTTTCTTCAGGCTGTGTCCTCGGCCTGTGGGAAGGGACCTGCCTGTGTCTTCGGGAATGGGATTAGGGTCAGCTCCTGCATCGGCGGTCAGGAGGCCGCCTCTGTTCCCACAGCTCCTGTCCTTAGCACTGCCCCCACCCCATGAACTCAGAGCCCACTGCAGGCAGAAGCTGTGTCATCCTTGCTTGCACCTGCTCCCGTCACCAGGTGAGCGGCACCGGAGACATTCAGCCCTGAGTGTGGTCCTGGCCTCCCCAGAGCCTCAGCGTCCTGCTATGAGGGTCACCTCCAGGCTCAGCCCGGGGACTCCAGGACACCAGTGTTGCCTCTGCCCTGCTGTGGGGTCACCTCCAGCTCAGCCCGGGACTCAAGACACCAGTCCTGAGTCATGCAGGACTTGTTGCCTCTGCTCTGCTGCTGTAGCTGCCAGTTTTAGCTGCAGGAGGAGGAGGAGTTGGGACATCGGGAAAGAGGCATGGAGC
>NW_022322936.1:0-1675 GCF_002776525.5 Piliocolobus tephrosceles
CAGGGAACTGACACCCACAAATTCCTCCCGGGTGGTGGTGCTGGGGCCGGGGCAGCGGGGCAGGTGACCCCAGGCGCAGGACGCTCACCTGTGCTGCCTCAGCAGGTCGGGGGGCTTGAATCCCCCTTCTGGGGCCACAGCCTGCAGAGCCACCTCCTCACAAGACCACAAGCAGGCCTGGGCAGGCATGAGACAGGGAGACGGGAATGCTGACCCTGAGCTCAGCCCTCGACCCCGTGGTGGGGCCACAGGTGCCATGTAACGATGATGGGTACCACTTGGGGATGAAGGTGGGGGCCTGTGCCAACTGACTTCTGACCCACAGGAACCCTCTCCACAGCATGAGCGGGGACAGGACCAGCTGGCAGCACCTCCTGGGATGGGCTCTGGTGCCGGCACCTCTCTGGGCTAGTGCTGGGCCTGCTTCCTTCCCTGCCCAGTGGAGAAGAGAGCAGCTGCCCTGGGGGAGCTGTTCTGGGGAGAGGGCAAAAAAGGGACAGAGAAGGCTTTGAAGGGGATGCTGGTGCAGTCCCTCAGGCACCCCACCTCTCAGGAAGATGGGCCCTACTGGGGAGCCCATGGTTTGGGGGCCACTCTGCTGCCCGAGCTGTGGGACCCGAACCGGCAGGCCCCAGAAAATCAAAGGGTAGAGTCACCCACCTCCAGCCTGGGACTGCACCAGCCCAATCCCCAGCCCCAGCAGAGCTGCCCACCTCCAACTTCCCCACCCCACGGCCCTCCTCCTGCTGTCCTCTCCCCATCAGAGTTCCTGCACCACAGGTCTCTGGAACCGTATAAAGTTATGCATCTGAGTGGCTGACAGCAGCCTCCAGGCTACACTTTTGATCCGCTGTGTGCTGACATCTTCAAACCAGAGCGGGTCCCTCCCTCTCTGTTCCTGGGTTGGCAGTGGCAGGTCTCCTGCAGGATATGGCATGCAAGTAAGCAGGCCTGTGCTGTCGCTCCCTGCCTGCCAGACCCCTGCCTGGAGCCCGGAGCTGGCTGTCCCTCCAGGCCACCTCCAGCAGCGAGGCCAGAGCCCTGGGTCGCTCCCCACCCCTTTGTTTCCTTCGGGGAGGTGCTGGTGACCGGAGCTTAGGAGGGCACCTGCCCTTAGGAAGGGGCTCCCCCAGGGATCCCTGCAGAAGAGAGGGGGCCGCTGAGGGGTGGGTGGGCAGCGGCTGGGGACTACCTGCATGGACTGAGCTTCCTCCCAGACTCAACCCCCAACCCCCATCAAATCCACCTGACTCGCAGAGGCTGTTAGAATTGGGGGGCTGTGAATCTGGTCACCTGTCCTGGTCCCATAGCTAAGGCTCAGCAGGAGTCTCAGCCTCAGCTCCTGGCACGGGGCAGCTCAGGAAAGGGGTTGGAGCTGATGGGGGTGATGAGGGTGAGGTGGGTGAGGTGGATTTGGGGCCACGGGGAGCCTGGGAAACCAGGCGAGAGGTGTGGGAGGCTGCAGTGGGGCCAGGAATCCTGGGTCTCGTCCTTGTTCCCATGCCAGCAGCACCAGCTGACACTTTGTCACAGATCTACTGTTTCCCCACAACTTAGCCCCTCTGTCTAGCCTCCGCAGCCGCTGGGAGTGAAACCCTTTAATCTGAAGACTTAAAAACCCATCTCTTCCTGGAGCTGATGAGGACCAAGTGGCTGCCAGTGAGGGTCTGCCGCC
>NW_022322937.1:0-1675 GCF_002776525.5 Piliocolobus tephrosceles
GGCGGCAGACCCTCACTGGCAGCCACTTGGTCCTCATCAGCTCCAGGAAGAGATGGGTTTTTAAGTCTTCAGATTAAAGGGTTTCACTCCCAGCGGCTGCGGAGGCTAGACAGAGGGGCTAAGTTGTGGGGAAACAGTAGATCTGTGACAAAGTGTCAGCTGGTGCTGCTGGCATGGGAACAAGGACGAGACCCAGGATTCCTGGCCCCACTGCAGCCTCCCACACCTCTCGCCTGGTTTCCCAGGCTCCCCGTGGCCCCAAATCCACCTCACCCACCTCACCCTCATCACCCCCATCAGCTCCAACCCCTTTCCTGAGCTGCCCCGTGCCAGGAGCTGAGGCTGAGACTCCTGCTGAGCCTTAGCTATGGGACCAGGACAGGTGACCAGATTCACAGCCCCCCAATTCTAACAGCCTCTGCGAGTCAGGTGGATTTGATGGGGGTTGGGGGTTGAGTCTGGGAGGAAGCTCAGTCCATGCAGGTAGTCCCCAGCCGCTGCCCACCCACCCCTCAGCGGCCCCCTCTCTTCTGCAGGGATCCCTGGGGGAGCCCCTTCCTAAGGGCAGGTGCCCTCCTAAGCTCCGGTCACCAGCACCTCCCCGAAGGAAACAAAGGGGTGGGGAGCGACCCAGGGCTCTGGCCTCGCTGCTGGAGGTGGCCTGGAGGGACAGCCAGCTCCGGGCTCCAGGCAGGGGTCTGGCAGGCAGGGAGCGACAGCACAGGCCTGCTTACTTGCATGCCATATCCTGCAGGAGACCTGCCACTGCCAACCCAGGAACAGAGAGGGAGGGACCCGCTCTGGTTTGAAGATGTCAGCACACAGCGGATCAAAAGTGTAGCCTGGAGGCTGCTGTCAGCCACTCAGATGCATAACTTTATACGGTTCCAGAGACCTGTGGTGCAGGAACTCTGATGGGGAGAGGACAGCAGGAGGAGGGCCGTGGGGTGGGGAAGTTGGAGGTGGGCAGCTCTGCTGGGGCTGGGGATTGGGCTGGTGCAGTCCCAGGCTGGAGGTGGGTGACTCTACCCTTTGATTTTCTGGGGCCTGCCGGTTCGGGTCCCACAGCTCGGGCAGCAGAGTGGCCCCCAAACCATGGGCTCCCCAGTAGGGCCCATCTTCCTGAGAGGTGGGGTGCCTGAGGGACTGCACCAGCATCCCCTTCAAAGCCTTCTCTGTCCCTTTTTTGCCCTCTCCCCAGAACAGCTCCCCCAGGGCAGCTGCTCTCTTCTCCACTGGGCAGGGAAGGAAGCAGGCCCAGCACTAGCCCAGAGAGGTGCCGGCACCAGAGCCCATCCCAGGAGGTGCTGCCAGCTGGTCCTGTCCCCGCTCATGCTGTGGAGAGGGTTCCTGTGGGTCAGAAGTCAGTTGGCACAGGCCCCCACCTTCATCCCCAAGTGGTACCCATCATCGTTACATGGCACCTGTGGCCCCACCACGGGGTCGAGGGCTGAGCTCAGGGTCAGCATTCCCGTCTCCCTGTCTCATGCCTGCCCAGGCCTGCTTGTGGTCTTGTGAGGAGGTGGCTCTGCAGGCTGTGGCCCCAGAAGGGGGATTCAAGCCCCCCGACCTGCTGAGGCAGCACAGGTGAGCGTCCTGCGCCTGGGGTCACCTGCCCCGCTGCCCCGGCCCCAGCACCACCACCCGGGAGGAATTTGTGGGTGTCAGTTCCCTG
>NW_022322938.1:0-1918 GCF_002776525.5 Piliocolobus tephrosceles
TAGAAATCAGAGCAGCAGACCTAGAGAAGGTGTATTCAGTTCTTGGGGAAGAGGATGTGAGAATGGGAGGGAGGTAGGAGGAGAGAGCTCAAAATCTTGCCAGTGAAAGGCTTGTGTGAGCTTTGATTTTGGCCATTTAAACAATTCAAAGAGGCTGGGAGTAGTGGCTCACACCTGTAATACCAGCCCTTTGGGAGGCTGAGGCGGGCGGATCACTTGAGGTCAGGAGTTCAAGACCAGCCTGGCCAACATGGTGAAGCCCCCGTCTCTACTAAAAATAAAAAAATTAGCCAGGCATGGTGGCAGGCGCCTGTAATCCCAGCTACTTGGGAGACTGAAGCAGGATAATCACTTGATCCTGGGAGGCTGGAAGTTACAGTGAGCCAAGATGGGACCACTGCACTCCACCCTGGGTAATGGATTAAGACTCCATCTCAAAAAAAAGCAAATCAAAGAAAAAGAAGCAATGAAACTTGAAGATCTGAGTTTTTTTTTTTCTCTCTGTCTCTCTCCTAGTCTGTCCCCATTAGTTCATCACGATTACAGCCTTTTGATTTTCATAGTTAATTGTTCTTCGGCATTCTATTTCAGAGTTTTGAAATCAAATTGCTCAATCTTTTACTCTCTCCTGTGTGATTAGGTTATCTTTTATAATACAACTGCAATAATCCTTTCAAGAACGCAGTGCTTTAGCTCAGCACTGTCAAAGAAAATATCCTAAGTGGCCCCTGAAATTCACTCTTGTAGGAGTGAGAAAACACCACCAGCCCCTTTTTATGAACCCAGAAGTGCCACCACACATCGCCCATCATCACAGACCTGGAAAAATGAAAAGAAAACCCACACTGAGCGGCCTGATTAATGCAAACTCAAGGAGCGCTTGTGGGGTGGCAGCTACGTGGCTTCATGGGAAGAATGACTCCAGGACCTCAGTTATTTTATGTGGCATTTGTAAGGCTAGGCTGATCTATTTACTGCTTTGGAATTCTCTCTCCTGGGGTGAACTGGTAACCTTATCAGTGGGTTTTGCAAGCTTTTCTAGCCAAGAAAAGAAAGTATGTACTTTGGAATCTCTTCTGATGGGGGCCTGGAGGAACAAAGAGAAAACCCAAATGCCTTTCTTGGGCTATAAATGGAAAACGAGGTGCATTTTTTTCAGATGTTTATTAAGGTCTCACTCAGCTCAGCTATCATCTGGGAGGCCTTCCTTGGCCACCCTACCCACTCAGTTACCCCCCACCCCCTTACCTTGCTTGACTTACCTTCATAGTGCTTGTCACCATTCAAAATTTTCCTCCTGGCTGCTGTCTGCCTCCCCACACTAGGATGTAGAGGCCATGAAGGCAGGTGCCTTTCCTATCTTGTTTACTGCCATATGTACTAGAACATGGGATACATAGTAGATTCTCAGTAAATATTTTCTGAATGGATGTCAGGTGGGGAGAGAAAAGAACGGTTAACATGCAAAGATTGGAATCAGACAGACCTGGGTTTGAATCCAACCCTTCTACTTTTTAGCTGCTGTGCTCAGAATTGAGAAAACCTGATGGTTTCCTCCTTTATACAAAACATACGGCATCAGTGACAGAAATCTCAGCCAGGCCTTTCTTTTATGGGGATAATCTAAAAGGGCCTGTCTATGAGATTTTGAAAGAGTCCCGGTGAGCCACCATCACCCATAGTTGTACCTCAAAAGCAAGTGCAGGGAAGAGGAATTCTGTGAAGGTTTTGAAACACCTGTCATGGGCCATGGGTTCATTTGTGCCCTGCCTATGGCAGGGTCTGTTTTGCTGACTGGCAGGAGCTGCCGTTTTCTGTAGCTGGTTTACAGGCCCCAGCAGGAAGTCCCAGATCTGGAGGCAGCTAAGGAATGAGAAAATCCTGGTCTCCTGTTAGAAATCAGAGCAGCAGACCTAGA
>NW_022322939.1:0-1918 GCF_002776525.5 Piliocolobus tephrosceles
TCTAGGTCTGCTGCTCTGATTTCTAACAGGAGACCAGGATTTTCTCATTCCTTAGCTGCCTCCAGATCTGGGACTTCCTGCTGGGGCCTGTAAACCAGCTACAGAAAACGGCAGCTCCTGCCAGTCAGCAAAACAGACCCTGCCATAGGCAGGGCACAAATGAACCCATGGCCCATGACAGGTGTTTCAAAACCTTCACAGAATTCCTCTTCCCTGCACTTGCTTTTGAGGTACAACTATGGGTGATGGTGGCTCACCGGGACTCTTTCAAAATCTCATAGACAGGCCCTTTTAGATTATCCCCATAAAAGAAAGGCCTGGCTGAGATTTCTGTCACTGATGCCGTATGTTTTGTATAAAGGAGGAAACCATCAGGTTTTCTCAATTCTGAGCACAGCAGCTAAAAAGTAGAAGGGTTGGATTCAAACCCAGGTCTGTCTGATTCCAATCTTTGCATGTTAACCGTTCTTTTCTCTCCCCACCTGACATCCATTCAGAAAATATTTACTGAGAATCTACTATGTATCCCATGTTCTAGTACATATGGCAGTAAACAAGATAGGAAAGGCACCTGCCTTCATGGCCTCTACATCCTAGTGTGGGGAGGCAGACAGCAGCCAGGAGGAAAATTTTGAATGGTGACAAGCACTATGAAGGTAAGTCAAGCAAGGTAAGGGGGTGGGGGGTAACTGAGTGGGTAGGGTGGCCAAGGAAGGCCTCCCAGATGATAGCTGAGCTGAGTGAGACCTTAATAAACATCTGAAAAAAATGCACCTCGTTTTCCATTTATAGCCCAAGAAAGGCATTTGGGTTTTCTCTTTGTTCCTCCAGGCCCCCATCAGAAGAGATTCCAAAGTACATACTTTCTTTTCTTGGCTAGAAAAGCTTGCAAAACCCACTGATAAGGTTACCAGTTCACCCCAGGAGAGAGAATTCCAAAGCAGTAAATAGATCAGCCTAGCCTTACAAATGCCACATAAAATAACTGAGGTCCTGGAGTCATTCTTCCCATGAAGCCACGTAGCTGCCACCCCACAAGCGCTCCTTGAGTTTGCATTAATCAGGCCGCTCAGTGTGGGTTTTCTTTTCATTTTTCCAGGTCTGTGATGATGGGCGATGTGTGGTGGCACTTCTGGGTTCATAAAAAGGGGCTGGTGGTGTTTTCTCACTCCTACAAGAGTGAATTTCAGGGGCCACTTAGGATATTTTCTTTGACAGTGCTGAGCTAAAGCACTGCGTTCTTGAAAGGATTATTGCAGTTGTATTATAAAAGATAACCTAATCACACAGGAGAGAGTAAAAGATTGAGCAATTTGATTTCAAAACTCTGAAATAGAATGCCGAAGAACAATTAACTATGAAAATCAAAAGGCTGTAATCGTGATGAACTAATGGGGACAGACTAGGAGAGAGACAGAGAGAAAAAAAAAAACTCAGATCTTCAAGTTTCATTGCTTCTTTTTCTTTGATTTGCTTTTTTTTGAGATGGAGTCTTAATCCATTACCCAGGGTGGAGTGCAGTGGTCCCATCTTGGCTCACTGTAACTTCCAGCCTCCCAGGATCAAGTGATTATCCTGCTTCAGTCTCCCAAGTAGCTGGGATTACAGGCGCCTGCCACCATGCCTGGCTAATTTTTTTATTTTTAGTAGAGACGGGGGCTTCACCATGTTGGCCAGGCTGGTCTTGAACTCCTGACCTCAAGTGATCCGCCCGCCTCAGCCTCCCAAAGGGCTGGTATTACAGGTGTGAGCCACTACTCCCAGCCTCTTTGAATTGTTTAAATGGCCAAAATCAAAGCTCACACAAGCCTTTCACTGGCAAGATTTTGAGCTCTCTCCTCCTACCTCCCTCCCATTCTCACATCCTCTTCCCCAAGAACTGAATACACCTTCTCTAGGTCTGCTGCTCTGATTTCTA
>NW_022322940.1:0-3047 GCF_002776525.5 Piliocolobus tephrosceles
ATTCTCATGATAGTGAGTGAGTTATTGTGAGATATGTTTTTTTTTTTGGAAATGTGTAGCACCTCTCCCCTCTTTCTCTTCTTCCTGATCCACCCATGTAAGACATAACTGCTTCCTCTTTTCCTCCCACCATGATTGTAAGTTTCCTGATTGTAAGTTTCCTGAGACTTCCCTAGAAGCAGAAGCAGCTATGCTTCTTGTACAGCCTACAGAATAATGAGAAAATTAAACCTCTTTTCTTTATAAATTACCCAGTCTTGGGTATTCCTTTGTAGCGATATGAGAATGGCCTAATACAAAAAGGCATACAGTTTGGGAAAGAAGAAATAAAATGATCTTTGCAGATGACATGACTGTCTTTACAAAATATCCTAAAGACTGGCAGAAACAAACAAACAAACAAGAAACACCTCTCCTTGAAGGAAATAATCAATATAACAAGGTTTCTGGATATATAGTTAATATACAAAATCAGTTGCTTTCCTATACACTGGCAATAGACCCTTTAAATTAGAAATTATAATGATAAAATGTCATTTACAGAAGTGATACCTTCCTTCCCCCAGCAAACCCACCAATTTAAAAACAACTCACAGACAAATTATCTTACTGAGAAATCCAAAACTAGTTGAGAGGCTCCTGCACCCAGACACATCAAATCCCACAGGAAAATTCAGGACACCCTCATTTCTGAATCCTTACCCACAGCTCAATGCCACATGATCGAAAGGAAAACCCTAGCTCCTGTCTTCTCCCTGGGGAGTAAAAGAGTTGGACCATGTGTATGACACCCTTCCAACTTCTTCCTCCCCAAAGGATGGGCCTCTCTCTTTCCAGTCTTGGAGGAGTAATGGAACCCAGCATAATCTAGCCATCCAGGGGCTGGTAAGAACACAGACAGAAGTTTGCACTGACAGTTCCCATATCCTTTCCCTCAGCTCAACACAGAGCAAGAAAATGAAAGATCCCTGCTTCCAGCATCTTCTTGGGAAGGGAAGAATTAGTTGGCTTGACCAATGCCCCAGCTTTTCTGGCAGCTTCCCAAAGGACTTCCTCTGTCTGGCTTGTTTTGGAGTACTTATGGGACCTGGCATACTCTAGCTGCCTTGGGGCCAATGAGAACAAATATGGTGGTTTGTTCTAGCATGCAACTAGATGACATGGTACCTCCCACAAGCTCAGTGTAGGGTGAACAGGTAAAAAAATCACAGATCCCAGCTTTTCTCTCTGTGTGTCATGGGAAGAGTTGGAAAGGGCATCAGATGATTCAATTTTTCTGGGGGCTACGTGAGGAATGGCCCCAATATCACTTGTATTGGAACACTGATTGTACCTAGCATACTCTAGATGGTAACTGCTAAGAACAAAGAAAACAGATTGGCAGATTGGAGAGGCCCCCAGAATCTCTGGCTGGGCTGGTTAGTGAGGGTCTTCTCCTTTATAAGATTAGTCTGTGAAGATTGGGAGAGGTTGCTGTTTTGTCTAACATACACACACCAACACAAAGAGTCAAGGAAAATAAAAATAAACATGGAAATAGGTTCCAAACAAAGGAACAAGATAAATCTCCAGAAACAAAGTCTAATGAAAGAGAAATACATGATTTACCTAACAGAGAACTTAAATTAACCATTACGAAGATGTTCACAAAAACCAAGAGAACAATGCATGAATGTGAGTATTTCAACAGAGATATAGAAAGTATAAAAAGTACCAAAAAGAATTCATAGAGCTAAATATTACAATAACAGCTAAAAATTCACTAAAGCAGTGTGACAGAAGACTAAATCAAGCAGAAGAAAGGATAAGCACACTTGAAGACAAGTTATTGTTGTTGGAAATTATTCAGTCAGAAGAGCAAAAAGAAAAAAATCACAAAAGTAAAGACAGCTTAAAGGACTTACGGGACACCATCAAGTGGACCAATGTGCACATTATAGGAGTTCTAGGAAGAGAGAGGAGAGAGAGAAAGAACGACAAAACATATTCAGAGAACTAATAGCACAAAACTTCCCAAATCTGGGGAAGAAAATGCACATTCTACTCTAGGAAGCCCAGCATATACCAAATGAAATGAACTGGAAGAAACCTACACTGAGATACATTATAATTATATTGTCAAAAGTCAAGGCATAGAGAGAATTTTCAAAGTAGCAACAGAAAAGTGATTTGTCATGTACAAGGGATTTCCCATAAAACTAAAAGTGGATTTTTCAGTAGAAAACCTTGCAGGCCAGAAGGGAGTGGGATGATATATTCAAAGTGCTGAAATTAAAAAAAAAAAAAAAAAGAAAGAAAAGAAAACTGCCAATAAAAAAATACTATGCATGCCAAAATTCTCCTTCGAAAATGGAGACTTTTCCAGACAAATAAAAGCAGAGAGGCTGGGTGCTGTGGCTCACACCTGTAATACTCATCACTTTGGGAGGCCAGGACAGGCAGATCGCTTGAGGTCAGGAGTTAAAGACCAGCCTGGCCAACATAGTGAAACCCTGTCTCTAGTAAAAATACAAAAAATTAGCTGGGCCTGGTGGCACGTGCCTGTAATCCCAGCTACTTGGGAGGCTGAGGTGGAGATTGTATTGAGCTGAGATCATTGTGCCATTGCATTCCAGCCCTGGCAACAGGGCAAGAATCCGTCTCAAAAAAAAAAGAAAAAAAAAAAAATCAGAGTGGGAGCCCAGCCCTTGCATCAGTGTGCCCTGGATGTGGGACATTGAGTCAAAGGATATTATTGTGGAGCTATACAATTTAGTGATCACCCTGCCGGGTTTTGGACTTGCATAGGGCCTGTAGCCCTGTTCTTTTGGCTGATTTCTCTCTTTTGGAATGGAAGTATTTACCCAATGCCTATACCCCCATTGTATCTTGGAAATAACTAACTTATTTTTGATTTTTCAGGCTTATAGGCAGAAGGTACTAACTTTGTCTCAGGTGAGACTTTGAACTGTGGACTTTTGAGTTAACGCTGAAATGAGTTAAGACTTTGGGAGACTGTTGGGAAGGCATGATTGTGTTCAGCAGTGTGAGAAGGACATGAGATTTGG
>NW_022322941.1:0-3047 GCF_002776525.5 Piliocolobus tephrosceles
CCAAATCTCATGTCCTTCTCACACTGCTGAACACAATCATGCCTTCCCAACAGTCTCCCAAAGTCTTAACTCATTTCAGCGTTAACTCAAAAGTCCACAGTTCAAAGTCTCACCTGAGACAAAGTTAGTACCTTCTGCCTATAAGCCTGAAAAATCAAAAATAAGTTAGTTATTTCCAAGATACAATGGGGGTATAGGCATTGGGTAAATACTTCCATTCCAAAAGAGAGAAATCAGCCAAAAGAACAGGGCTACAGGCCCTATGCAAGTCCAAAACCCGGCAGGGTGATCACTAAATTGTATAGCTCCACAATAATATCCTTTGACTCAATGTCCCACATCCAGGGCACACTGATGCAAGGGCTGGGCTCCCACTCTGATTTTTTTTTTTTTCTTTTTTTTTTGAGACGGATTCTTGCCCTGTTGCCAGGGCTGGAATGCAATGGCACAATGATCTCAGCTCAATACAATCTCCACCTCAGCCTCCCAAGTAGCTGGGATTACAGGCACGTGCCACCAGGCCCAGCTAATTTTTTGTATTTTTACTAGAGACAGGGTTTCACTATGTTGGCCAGGCTGGTCTTTAACTCCTGACCTCAAGCGATCTGCCTGTCCTGGCCTCCCAAAGTGATGAGTATTACAGGTGTGAGCCACAGCACCCAGCCTCTCTGCTTTTATTTGTCTGGAAAAGTCTCCATTTTCGAAGGAGAATTTTGGCATGCATAGTATTTTTTTATTGGCAGTTTTCTTTTCTTTCTTTTTTTTTTTTTTTTTAATTTCAGCACTTTGAATATATCATCCCACTCCCTTCTGGCCTGCAAGGTTTTCTACTGAAAAATCCACTTTTAGTTTTATGGGAAATCCCTTGTACATGACAAATCACTTTTCTGTTGCTACTTTGAAAATTCTCTCTATGCCTTGACTTTTGACAATATAATTATAATGTATCTCAGTGTAGGTTTCTTCCAGTTCATTTCATTTGGTATATGCTGGGCTTCCTAGAGTAGAATGTGCATTTTCTTCCCCAGATTTGGGAAGTTTTGTGCTATTAGTTCTCTGAATATGTTTTGTCGTTCTTTCTCTCTCTCCTCTCTCTTCCTAGAACTCCTATAATGTGCACATTGGTCCACTTGATGGTGTCCCGTAAGTCCTTTAAGCTGTCTTTACTTTTGTGATTTTTTTCTTTTTGCTCTTCTGACTGAATAATTTCCAACAACAATAACTTGTCTTCAAGTGTGCTTATCCTTTCTTCTGCTTGATTTAGTCTTCTGTCACACTGCTTTAGTGAATTTTTAGCTGTTATTGTAATATTTAGCTCTATGAATTCTTTTTGGTACTTTTTATACTTTCTATATCTCTGTTGAAATACTCACATTCATGCATTGTTCTCTTGGTTTTTGTGAACATCTTCGTAATGGTTAATTTAAGTTCTCTGTTAGGTAAATCATGTATTTCTCTTTCATTAGACTTTGTTTCTGGAGATTTATCTTGTTCCTTTGTTTGGAACCTATTTCCATGTTTATTTTTATTTTCCTTGACTCTTTGTGTTGGTGTGTGTATGTTAGACAAAACAGCAACCTCTCCCAATCTTCACAGACTAATCTTATAAAGGAGAAGACCCTCACTAACCAGCCCAGCCAGAGATTCTGGGGGCCTCTCCAATCTGCCAATCTGTTTTCTTTGTTCTTAGCAGTTACCATCTAGAGTATGCTAGGTACAATCAGTGTTCCAATACAAGTGATATTGGGGCCATTCCTCACGTAGCCCCCAGAAAAATTGAATCATCTGATGCCCTTTCCAACTCTTCCCATGACACACAGAGAGAAAAGCTGGGATCTGTGATTTTTTTACCTGTTCACCCTACACTGAGCTTGTGGGAGGTACCATGTCATCTAGTTGCATGCTAGAACAAACCACCATATTTGTTCTCATTGGCCCCAAGGCAGCTAGAGTATGCCAGGTCCCATAAGTACTCCAAAACAAGCCAGACAGAGGAAGTCCTTTGGGAAGCTGCCAGAAAAGCTGGGGCATTGGTCAAGCCAACTAATTCTTCCCTTCCCAAGAAGATGCTGGAAGCAGGGATCTTTCATTTTCTTGCTCTGTGTTGAGCTGAGGGAAAGGATATGGGAACTGTCAGTGCAAACTTCTGTCTGTGTTCTTACCAGCCCCTGGATGGCTAGATTATGCTGGGTTCCATTACTCCTCCAAGACTGGAAAGAGAGAGGCCCATCCTTTGGGGAGGAAGAAGTTGGAAGGGTGTCATACACATGGTCCAACTCTTTTACTCCCCAGGGAGAAGACAGGAGCTAGGGTTTTCCTTTCGATCATGTGGCATTGAGCTGTGGGTAAGGATTCAGAAATGAGGGTGTCCTGAATTTTCCTGTGGGATTTGATGTGTCTGGGTGCAGGAGCCTCTCAACTAGTTTTGGATTTCTCAGTAAGATAATTTGTCTGTGAGTTGTTTTTAAATTGGTGGGTTTGCTGGGGGAAGGAAGGTATCACTTCTGTAAATGACATTTTATCATTATAATTTCTAATTTAAAGGGTCTATTGCCAGTGTATAGGAAAGCAACTGATTTTGTATATTAACTATATATCCAGAAACCTTGTTATATTGATTATTTCCTTCAAGGAGAGGTGTTTCTTGTTTGTTTGTTTGTTTCTGCCAGTCTTTAGGATATTTTGTAAAGACAGTCATGTCATCTGCAAAGATCATTTTATTTCTTCTTTCCCAAACTGTATGCCTTTTTGTATTAGGCCATTCTCATATCGCTACAAAGGAATACCCAAGACTGGGTAATTTATAAAGAAAAGAGGTTTAATTTTCTCATTATTCTGTAGGCTGTACAAGAAGCATAGCTGCTTCTGCTTCTAGGGAAGTCTCAGGAAACTTACAATCAGGAAACTTACAATCATGGTGGGAGGAAAAGAGGAAGCAGTTATGTCTTACATGGGTGGATCAGGAAGAAGAGAAAGAGGGGAGAGGTGCTACACATTTCCAAAAAAAAAAACATATCTCACAATAACTCACTCACTATCATGAGAAT
>NW_022322942.1:0-1442 GCF_002776525.5 Piliocolobus tephrosceles
TGTACTCGTTTACCAGTCATCTTCTCAGGAAAGAAACCTCAATCATTATTACACTGGAAAATTAAGAGTTGTATTTGTTCCTTCATTTTCATTATCCCCTATGTACAATCAATAAGTGCAATAACGTACCTTCAAAATAGTTCCCAAATAACTCCATTGCCCCATCTCGCTTTTTAACAATACCCTGTTCAAGCAGCTATCTTCATTTATTTCCCCTATTGAATTGCCTCTTTCTGATATCTCTCTATGATTAAATCCTTCTAAGTATTTTTATCGATAGCAACTGAAGTGATACACTTTTTAACATACATCATTATTATATTGAAATCCTGCTTGAAATGATGTAAGAGGTGGGTAAATCTTTTCTGTTGAATATATAAAGGTATCCCTTTTCTTTCTAAAATGACGTTAAATGACCGTAACAGGTAAGGAAAAATAACAGATATAAAAATGAGAAGAGATAGAGTTTAACAATTTCAAAAAATCAATTAAATGAGCAATAACTGACTTGACACATCTCAGAAAACTGTTATGAAACTTAGAAGGAGAAAAACCATAAGAAACAGCTTATTTCTGTTGCAATTCTCAGAAACTAGGTGCATACAAGCACAGTTCAGAGTTAGATGAAAATCAGAAGGAATAATTGAAAGTTTCTATAAAAAGTAGTTATATAACACCAGATACTTTCCCCCATTCTAAGGGATCTGGGAAAGCAGCAACACAAGGGAAGGACAAATAGATACAGATTTTAAAATATTTATTTCCTTATTTCCTTGAGTTGTAGCATATTACATATATATATGCACTACGCTCTTTTCACTCTGTTTCATAGAGATCTTCATTCATTCTCACAGACTGATAGTACTCTACTATATGAGCTGGACCATTATTTATTCAAACATTATCTTAACTATGGGTTCACAGTTTTTTTCTTCCCAATAATTGTCATTACAAATGATGCCACATACAACTTTTTCTGGGTAACTATTTCTGTATTAGTGGAAACATGTCACAGAGTGAATTCTTAGAAGCGAACTTGGGGGATCAAAGAGTTAAAAAACCCATGTAGTTTTAGTTAGATGTTGCTAAATTCACCTCCTGAGGGAATGTACAGTTTTGTGGCCATTTCAACACAGCTTCTCAAAAAGAATGAGTGGTCAAACGTTTTTAATTTTTAAAAAATTGTATAAGTGAGAATTGACATTGTCATGTAGTATGTTTAAGGAAACCCTTTTTTTTTTTGAGACGGAGTCTTACTCTGTTGCCCAGGCTGGAGCCCAGTGGTGCAATCTCTGGTCACTACAAGTTCTGCCTCCCGCGTTCACGCCATTCTCCTGCCTCAGCTCCCCGAGTAGCTCGGACTACAGGCGCCCGCCACCATGCCCGGCTACTTTATTGTATCTTTAGTGGATATGGGCTTTCACCGGATTAGCCAGGATGGT
>NW_022322943.1:0-5849 GCF_002776525.5 Piliocolobus tephrosceles
TTTCCTTTTTTTTCTTTTCTATTTTTTTTTTTTTTTTTTTTTTTTTTGAGGCAGAGTTTCGCTCTTGTTGCCCAGGCTGGAGTGCAGTGGTGTGATCTTGGCTCACCACAACCTCCACATCCCAGTTTCAAGCAATTCTCCTGCCTCAACCTCCTGAATAGCTGGGATTACAGGCATGTGCCACCACGCCTGCCTAATTTTGTGTTTTTAGTAGAGATGGGATTTTACCATGTTGGTCAGGCTGGTCTCGAACTCCCGACCTCAGGTGATCCGCCCGCCTCAGCCTCCCAAAGTATTGGGATTACAAGTGTGAGCCATCGCACCCGGGCAATATTTTTCCTTTTTCTAAAACTCCAGTCAACTCAAGTCAGTGCTGGTTTGTCACTGTTATAATTATATAAAAAAGACTTTGATATATTTATCATTTTATCTATCAGTCCATTATACACAGTTTATATTGTACCTAACTAAATGATTTTGTGCAAATGAAATTGTAATATCCTTTAATGTTACATGTAGCACACAGACTTGTCAGTGATTGTTTTACCATATGTTGAAAACTTTGGCTAAAAATAATTTTGTATTACATGGAAAAGTAGATTTTTTCAATTTCTAAAATTTATCTTAATACTTTCATAGGATTTTTTGGAAGTAACCTACCAGATTATCAGAGGTCAGAAATCATGATGTTCATTATGGGGAAAGTACCTGTTTTTGGAACATCTACCCATACTTTGGATATCAGTCAACTAGGGTATGTTCTCAGACTGTAAATTTGAACTTAATCTTGAATTACATTTTATCCTAATGAAATCTAGAAAATGTTTAAGTTTTGTTTTTTTAAAAATCATTAGTAATAAAATTCCTATGGAAAGCAGTTAGTAGTATTATGACAGTAGATTGCGAAGCAATTGAATTAACATTTTTAGGCCTTTAGAATCATTTTCAGCTTATAAATTCTGAGATTTTTCCATCTTTAGAAATTGTTTGGCCTGGACATTGTGTGTGTGTGCATACACATTCAGGGTTAAGCTTCAGGTTTCCTGTATAAATTCTAAAAATTAGTATCAGTATATCAGAAATGGTGGCTTATTCCTAGAATTTTAGAACTGAAAGTGATTTTAAAGATTATGTGCTCTGACCCCCTTATTTTATACATTTTATTTGGTTTTATAACATGCTAAAGTTTTTGTTTGTGAATGTTTTTGTTTTTTTAATTTAACAAGGAAGTAATAGTATCTTATTCGACTTACATTTCTTTGACCATTAATTTGTTATTTTTAAAAATTGTTCTTACCTGTTTATTCATATTTGTTAAAGAGAAATTATACTCATCAGCTATGTTTGTAGTAGTTATTTTCTCCAATGTAAAATGTCTTTTAATTTGGGTTGTTTAGTTGTCTGTTTATATGATTAAATTTTCTTGTCATCACACGCATAGGACTGTTTTGAGAGCCAATAACAAATTTTTTACTTTGATATTTTTAAAGATAATAGTTTTAATTCACATGAATTTTACTTTGGCATGTAAAGTGAGCCATGACTTAAAACTGTTATAAAAATAAAATCTATTTAGCCAATAAGAATAGAATTTTAAAATCAGTAATTGGAGTAAATGAAGTAATACAAATGCTAATTAGTATAATAATTCCAGCTTTTTGTATATTTTAGGGATTTGGGAACCAGGAGGATTCAGATAATGTTGCTGAGATCTTTGCTTATGGTAAGGCATTTAAGACAAATAAAGGACACACTTCACCTTAAATTACTGTAAGCATTAATTGAATAGCTTCATGTTACAACCTTTCTTTTCTTAAGGAGGTTACTGTTTATGGTTAGTATTTTATTATGTTCTTCATTTTAAAGATTATCCTGTAAAAAATATATTTATTTCTCACTTCTTCTGTCATTGTGTTTGATCTTCATAATGATGAAACATACAGAGGGCAGAAACTATTGCCATCTTATAGATGAGATACCTGGGCTCAGAGACTGTGAGTAGAAGGAGTTGATGAGGTCCACCAAAGTCGCTGGGCTGAAAAACAGAACTCAGATTTGAAATCCAAAGTTCTTTCAACATATTATGCTAATTCTTTCTCATACTGACCAACTAATTGCTTCTGATTGGTAAAATAATTCATTAAAATGAATATTTGCCATTTAAAATTTGAAGTGGCTATCAATAGCTGAAAAGGAAAAGTATACCCGGAATGAAAGATCCTCTGGTTATTTTCTAGCAATTGTACAACATTTGATTCAACCATTGCTAGCACATATGTATCCTTTCGAAATCAGTATCTTTTAGATGTATCCTAGAAATGTTTACTATACATGATCTCATTTTTTAAATGGACTGTCTCATACCTAAGTGCAGAAGTACCTCGTATGGTTTTATTTTTAATTCTTTTTAATTCTGTTTATGGCCCTTATCATATAGAAGTTTTGAATTCTAATATAACCAGATTTATCAGTTTGTTCTATATGTTTTGGACTTTTTCATTTGTATCTTATATAAGAACTCCATTCCTCCTCTGATGATATAAACACTATTGTTTGTATTTTCTTATAGCAGTTTTAAAATTTTAGCTCTCTATATTTAGAACTTTAATCTGTAGTTTATGTTTATATGTGGTATGAATTTCCCGGATGGGTAGACAGCTGTCCCACCGGTTTCCCAGCTGACTTATAAAACTACCTCCATCCTATAATAAATGCCCGAATGTAAATGTTAAGTATTCCATATATGTTTATAATCCTGTAAATATGTTGAGATCTCCCACCTGCAATTTAATTTGATCCTAAGCCTTTATTTATATTAGACAAATTCGCTGAGTAAATTATTTTGCCTTGCCATCCTGATTATACCATATAGTCAACTGAATGAATATCTATGTGGTATGCTTAAGATGTTTAATAGCAGCTGGGCACAGTGGCTCACACCTGTAATCCCAGCACTTTGGGAGGCCGAGGCGGGTGGATCACGAGGTCAAGAGATCGAGACCATCCTGGCTAACACGGTGAAACCCCGTCTCTACTAAAAATAAAAAAATTAGCCTGGCATGGTGGCAGGCGCCTGTAGTCCCAGCTACTCGGGAGGCCGAGGCGGGAGAATGGCCTGAACCTGGAAGGCGGAGCTTGCAGTGAGCAGAGACCACACGCCCCTGCACTCCAGCCTGGGTGATAGAGCGAGACTCTGTCTCAAAAAAAAAACGTCAATCAAGTAACTAAGTACAACTTCCCAAAATGAAAATGTATTCCCATTAACCAACTGCCTAATTTAAAATGAGAGAATAATTTGCAAACTTAAATTTAAAATTTGCAGGTCTTACTTTTACTGTTTGTCACCTAAGCTCCTTATATCTGTTTCGTACTAACCTTAACTTCTCTGAGCCTCAGTTTCCCCTTATGAATGAGATTCACTAGGGTCTACCTTACAGGGATATGGTGAGGAAAAAGTTAACACATATGCAGTGCTTAGAATCATGCCTAACACGTGGTAAATGTATGCTGTTATTAACTTTGTTCTCCTTATGAATGATGTTTTTGTAAATTCAGCAAAATCCTACATTACTTTTTTTTTTTTTTTGAGACGGAGCCTTGCTCTGTCGCCCAGGCTGGAGTACATTGGCGCGATCTCGGCTCACTGCAAGCTCCGCCTCCCGGGTTCAGGCCATTCTCCTGCCTCAGACTCCCAAGTAGCTGGGACTACAGGTGCCCGCCACTGTGCCTGGCTAATTTTTTTTTTTTATTTTTTAGTAGAGATGGAGTTTCACCGTGTTAGCCAGGGTGGTCTCCATCTTCTGATCTCCTGATCCACCCTCCTCCGCCTCTCAAAGTGCTGGGATTACAAGCGTGAGCCACCACGCCCAGCCAAAATCCTTCATTACTTTGCACATTTCCTTTATGTCTTCTCTGCAGGCTTCTGTGCATATTTTCTTTCCTCAGGTTATGGTTCTTATACAAAAAAAGGACTCGTGACAAAATTGTTTGTTTTCTTCCCGATAATCAGGTGACTTCTGGATACAAAGCAAAGACGATTGTTACTGCACTTCCAGGGTCTTTCCTGGATCCTTTGTTATCACCATCTCTCATGGAAGACTATGAACTGAGACAGTTGGTCTTGGAAGTAATGCATAATCTCATGGATCGCCATGACAATAGGGCAAAGCTTCGAGGGATCAGGTAATATGCCATTTTGAAATGGATCTAATGATAATGTTTTTAAATTGCTAAATTAGTGTATGTAAGTATTGTGATTTTTAAAAATCTAGCATGTTCAGGTTTTATTAATCCAGAATTTTATTTAATTGGTATTGAGATAATTTAATCAATATATTTTAAGATAGCAAATTTTTAGAGGGCACATATGTACTCTTCAGAAGCAATTCAGTAGTATTACAGGCTTATCAAACTCTTAAGTGTAAATACAGGTTTCCATATAAGATGTGATATTGTAAATAAATGTGCTATTCATTAAAAATGATATATTGATTGTCTCTAGAATAATACCAGATGTAGCTGACCTAAAGATAAAAAGAGAAAAAATTTGTAGACAAGACACAAGTTTCATGAAAAAGGTAAGACATCTTCTAAAAAAAAATGCATAGTGTAAATTACAGCCATTTGAATTGTTAGGTGGTTTTGTATTGATCTGTGACCTTGAAATGAAGCCATAGAATTTTGAAATTGAAAGACCTCAAGATGCCATCAACCTCCCTCAAGTATAACATTCCTGGTGGTGTCTCCTCCAGCCTGTGTTTGAACATTGTATTGTTGGGCTGCTGTAGTAGTTCTTAATTTCTTCTCTGAGTAAAACATCTTCCTATAATTCTTGCCCTGGCAATCCTCTCCCACTGAAAAACATAGATAGATACTGATTCCTCTTTTAGCGGCTCTTTTGTAGACAGCTTCAAGTTTCTGATAATAGCTGTCACCATCGAATAAATTAACTATAGTGAGTTTTTATTGTCTATTAGGCATTGTTTTCTACACTATTTGGGATATAAAGATGAGTTGGGCAGGATCTCTGTCCCTAATAGTAGTTTTTGCTGGATTTTCATGATGATAATTTAAATTCTGTAGGTCTACTGGCAAATGGCTGAATTTAGAAAATTATGATATTTATGGTTATTTGCATATTGAGTAAACTTTCTTTGCAGTTATTATTCGTCCAAAGCTTGGGCACCTAATATTTGCCAGACACTTAATCAACATTGAGAGATACGATAACCATGACACTGCCAGCTGCCCTTATAACGAACACAGTATTGCCAGCTAAGGGAGCCTGTTTTAAGAGGTACGAGGAACAGGAGACAGCCCCGTAGGAAGCTAGGTGCAGAGACCTGTAATCCATTGTTCTTTTTTGCCTCTTTACTAGCCCATGCTTTCTCCTGACACCGTCTTTAGTGTTACTATCTGTACCTATACCATTGATTGCTGTGTTTCAAGTTAACTCCATTTTAAAACTTCATTTAAAAAATAATTTACAAAATATCACCGTTCCTAAATTAATGTGATTCACTGAATAAAATATTTAAGTGAGGTTGGCCGGGCATGGTGGCTCACACCTGTAATCCGAGCACTTTGGGAGGCCGAAGTGGGTGGATCACAAGGTCAGGAGATTGGGACCATCCTGGCTAACACAGTGAAACCTCGTCTCTACTAAAAATACAGAAAAAAAAAAATTAGCCGGGCATGGTCGCGGGCGCCTGTAGTCCTAGCTGCTCTGGAGGCTGAGGCAGGAGAATGGCGTGAATCCTGGAGGTGGAACTTGCAGTGAGCCGAGATTGCACCACTGTACTCCAGCCTGGGTGACAGAGCGAGACTCTGTCTCAAAAAAAAAAAAAAAA
>NW_022322944.1:0-5849 GCF_002776525.5 Piliocolobus tephrosceles
TTTTTTTTTTTTTTTTGAGACAGAGTCTCGCTCTGTCACCCAGGCTGGAGTACAGTGGTGCAATCTCGGCTCACTGCAAGTTCCACCTCCAGGATTCACGCCATTCTCCTGCCTCAGCCTCCAGAGCAGCTAGGACTACAGGCGCCCGCGACCATGCCCGGCTAATTTTTTTTTTTCTGTATTTTTAGTAGAGACGAGGTTTCACTGTGTTAGCCAGGATGGTCCCAATCTCCTGACCTTGTGATCCACCCACTTCGGCCTCCCAAAGTGCTCGGATTACAGGTGTGAGCCACCATGCCCGGCCAACCTCACTTAAATATTTTATTCAGTGAATCACATTAATTTAGGAACGGTGATATTTTGTAAATTATTTTTTAAATGAAGTTTTAAAATGGAGTTAACTTGAAACACAGCAATCAATGGTATAGGTACAGATAGTAACACTAAAGACGGTGTCAGGAGAAAGCATGGGCTAGTAAAGAGGCAAAAAAGAACAATGGATTACAGGTCTCTGCACCTAGCTTCCTACGGGGCTGTCTCCTGTTCCTCGTACCTCTTAAAACAGGCTCCCTTAGCTGGCAATACTGTGTTCGTTATAAGGGCAGCTGGCAGTGTCATGGTTATCGTATCTCTCAATGTTGATTAAGTGTCTGGCAAATATTAGGTGCCCAAGCTTTGGACGAATAATAACTGCAAAGAAAGTTTACTCAATATGCAAATAACCATAAATATCATAATTTTCTAAATTCAGCCATTTGCCAGTAGACCTACAGAATTTAAATTATCATCATGAAAATCCAGCAAAAACTACTATTAGGGACAGAGATCCTGCCCAACTCATCTTTATATCCCAAATAGTGTAGAAAACAATGCCTAATAGACAATAAAAACTCACTATAGTTAATTTATTCGATGGTGACAGCTATTATCAGAAACTTGAAGCTGTCTACAAAAGAGCCGCTAAAAGAGGAATCAGTATCTATCTATGTTTTTCAGTGGGAGAGGATTGCCAGGGCAAGAATTATAGGAAGATGTTTTACTCAGAGAAGAAATTAAGAACTACTACAGCAGCCCAACAATACAATGTTCAAACACAGGCTGGAGGAGACACCACCAGGAATGTTATACTTGAGGGAGGTTGATGGCATCTTGAGGTCTTTCAATTTCAAAATTCTATGGCTTCATTTCAAGGTCACAGATCAATACAAAACCACCTAACAATTCAAATGGCTGTAATTTACACTATGCATTTTTTTTTAGAAGATGTCTTACCTTTTTCATGAAACTTGTGTCTTGTCTACAAATTTTTTCTCTTTTTATCTTTAGGTCAGCTACATCTGGTATTATTCTAGAGACAATCAATATATCATTTTTAATGAATAGCACATTTATTTACAATATCACATCTTATATGGAAACCTGTATTTACACTTAAGAGTTTGATAAGCCTGTAATACTACTGAATTGCTTCTGAAGAGTACATATGTGCCCTCTAAAAATTTGCTATCTTAAAATATATTGATTAAATTATCTCAATACCAATTAAATAAAATTCTGGATTAATAAAACCTGAACATGCTAGATTTTTAAAAATCACAATACTTACATACACTAATTTAGCAATTTAAAAACATTATCATTAGATCCATTTCAAAATGGCATATTACCTGATCCCTCGAAGCTTTGCCCTATTGTCATGGCGATCCATGAGATTATGCATTACTTCCAAGACCAACTGTCTCAGTTCATAGTCTTCCATGAGAGATGGTGATAACAAAGGATCCAGGAAAGACCCTGGAAGTGCAGTAACAATCGTCTTTGCTTTGTATCCAGAAGTCACCTGATTATCGGGAAGAAAACAAACAATTTTGTCACGAGTCCTTTTTTTGTATAAGAACCATAACCTGAGGAAAGAAAATATGCACAGAAGCCTGCAGAGAAGACATAAAGGAAATGTGCAAAGTAATGAAGGATTTTGGCTGGGCGTGGTGGCTCACGCTTGTAATCCCAGCACTTTGAGAGGCGGAGGAGGGTGGATCAGGAGATCAGAAGATGGAGACCACCCTGGCTAACACGGTGAAACTCCATCTCTACTAAAAAATAAAAAAAAAAAATTAGCCAGGCACAGTGGCGGGCACCTGTAGTCCCAGCTACTTGGGAGTCTGAGGCAGGAGAATGGCCTGAACCCGGGAGGCGGAGCTTGCAGTGAGCCGAGATCGCGCCAATGTACTCCAGCCTGGGCGACAGAGCAAGGCTCCGTCTCAAAAAAAAAAAAAAAGTAATGTAGGATTTTGCTGAATTTACAAAAACATCATTCATAAGGAGAACAAAGTTAATAACAGCATACATTTACCACGTGTTAGGCATGATTCTAAGCACTGCATATGTGTTAACTTTTTCCTCACCATATCCCTGTAAGGTAGACCCTAGTGAATCTCATTCATAAGGGGAAACTGAGGCTCAGAGAAGTTAAGGTTAGTACGAAACAGATATAAGGAGCTTAGGTGACAAACAGTAAAAGTAAGACCTGCAAATTTTAAATTTAAGTTTGCAAATTATTCTCTCATTTTAAATTAGGCAGTTGGTTAATGGGAATACATTTTCATTTTGGGAAGTTGTACTTAGTTACTTGATTGACGTTTTTTTTTTGAGACAGAGTCTCGCTCTATCACCCAGGCTGGAGTGCAGGGGCGTGTGGTCTCTGCTCACTGCAAGCTCCGCCTTCCAGGTTCAGGCCATTCTCCCGCCTCGGCCTCCCGAGTAGCTGGGACTACAGGCGCCTGCCACCATGCCAGGCTAATTTTTTTATTTTTAGTAGAGACGGGGTTTCACCGTGTTAGCCAGGATGGTCTCGATCTCTTGACCTCGTGATCCACCCGCCTCGGCCTCCCAAAGTGCTGGGATTACAGGTGTGAGCCACTGTGCCCAGCTGCTATTAAACATCTTAAGCATACCACATAGATATTCATTCAGTTGACTATATGGTATAATCAGGATGGCAAGGCAAAATAATTTACTCAGCGAATTTGTCTAATATAAATAAAGGCTTAGGATCAAATTAAATTGCAGGTGGGAGATCTCAACATATTTACAGGATTATAAACATATATGGAATACTTAACATTTACATTCGGGCATTTATTATAGGATGGAGGTAGTTTTATAAGTCAGCTGGGAAACCGGTGGGACAGCTGTCTACCCATCCGGGAAATTCATACCACATATAAACATAAACTACAGATTAAAGTTCTAAATATAGAGAGCTAAAATTTTAAAACTGCTATAAGAAAATACAAACAATAGTGTTTATATCATCAGAGGAGGAATGGAGTTCTTATATAAGATACAAATGAAAAAGTCCAAAACATATAGAACAAACTGATAAATCTGGTTATATTAGAATTCAAAACTTCTATATGATAAGGGCCATAAACAGAATTAAAAAGAATTAAAAATAAAACCATACGAGGTACTTCTGCACTTAGGTATGAGACAGTCCATTTAAAAAATGAGATCATGTATAGTAAACATTTCTAGGATACATCTAAAAGATACTGATTTCGAAAGGATACATATGTGCTAGCAATGGTTGAATCAAATGTTGTACAATTGCTAGAAAATAACCAGAGGATCTTTCATTCCGGGTATACTTTTCCTTTTCAGCTATTGATAGCCACTTCAAATTTTAAATGGCAAATATTCATTTTAATGAATTATTTTACCAATCAGAAGCAATTAGTTGGTCAGTATGAGAAAGAATTAGCATAATATGTTGAAAGAACTTTGGATTTCAAATCTGAGTTCTGTTTTTCAGCCCAGCGACTTTGGTGGACCTCATCAACTCCTTCTACTCACAGTCTCTGAGCCCAGGTATCTCATCTATAAGATGGCAATAGTTTCTGCCCTCTGTATGTTTCATCATTATGAAGATCAAACACAATGACAGAAGAAGTGAGAAATAAATATATTTTTTACAGGATAATCTTTAAAATGAAGAACATAATAAAATACTAACCATAAA
Source organism: Piliocolobus tephrosceles (assembly GCF_002776525.5). Lineage (NCBI taxonomy): Eukaryota > Metazoa > Chordata > Mammalia > Primates > Cercopithecidae > Piliocolobus > Piliocolobus tephrosceles. Next base: position 4,022 of record NW_022322944.1, read on the forward strand.
CAGTAACCTCCTTAAGAAAAGAAAGGTTGTAACATGAAGCTATTCAATTAATGCTTACAGTAATTTAAGGTGAAGTGTGTCCTTTATTTGTCTTAAATGCCTTACCATAAGCAAAGATCTCAGCAACATTATCTGAATCCTCCTGGTTCCCAAATCCCTAAAATATACAAAAAGCTGGAATTATTATACTAATTAGCATTTGTATTACTTCATTTACTCCAATTACTGATTTTAAAATTCTATTCTTATTGGCTAAATAGATTTTATTTTTATAACAGTTTTAAGTCATGGCTCACTTTACATGCCAAAGTAAAATTCATGTGAATTAAAACTATTATCTTTAAAAATATCAAAGTAAAAAATTTGTTATTGGCTCTCAAAACAGTCCTATGCGTGTGATGACAAGAAAATTTAATCATATAAACAGACAACTAAACAACCCAAATTAAAAGACATTTTACATTGGAGAAAATAACTACTACAAACATAGCTGATGAGTATAATTTCTCTTTAACAAATATGAATAAACAGGTAAGAACAATTTTTAAAAATAACAAATTAATGGTCAAAGAAATGTAAGTCGAATAAGATACTATTACTTCCTTGTTAAATTAAAAAAACAAAAACATTCACAAACAAAAACTTTAGCATGTTATAAAACCAAATAAAATGTATAAAATAAGGGGGTCAGAGCACATAATCTTTAAAATCACTTTCAGTTCTAAAATTCTAGGAATAAGCCACCATTTCTGATATACTGATACTAATTTTTAGAATTTATACAGGAAACCTGAAGCTTAACCCTGAATGTGTATGCACACACACACAATGTCCAGGCCAAACAATTTCTAAAGATGGAAAAATCTCAGAATTTATAAGCTGAAAATGATTCTAAAGGCCTAAAAATGTTAATTCAATTGCTTCGCAATCTACTGTCATAATACTACTAACTGCTTTCCATAGGAATTTTATTACTAATGATTTTTAAAAAAACAAAACTTAAACATTTTCTAGATTTCATTAGGATAAAATGTAATTCAAGATTAAGTTCAAATTTACAGTCTGAGAACATACCCTAGTTGACTGATATCCAAAGTATGGGTAGATGTTCCAAAAACAGGTACTTTCCCCATAATGAACATCATGATTTCTGACCTCTGATAATCTGGTAGGTTACTTCCAAAAAATCCTATGAAAGTATTAAGATAAATTTTAGAAATTGAAAAAATCTACTTTTCCATGTAATACAAAATTATTTTTAGCCAAAGTTTTCAACATATGGTAAAACAATCACTGACAAGTCTGTGTGCTACATGTAACATTAAAGGATATTACAATTTCATTTGCACAAAATCATTTAGTTAGGTACAATATAAACTGTGTATAATGGACTGATAGATAAAATGATAAATATATCAAAGTCTTTTTTATATAATTATAACAGTGACAAACCAGCACTGACTTGAGTTGACTGGAGTTTTAGAAAAAGGAAAAATATTGCCCGGGTGCGATGGCTCACACTTGTAATCCCAATACTTTGGGAGGCTGAGGCGGGCGGATCACCTGAGGTCGGGAGTTCGAGACCAGCCTGACCAACATGGTAAAATCCCATCTCTACTAAAAACACAAAATTAGGCAGGCGTGGTGGCACATGCCTGTAATCCCAGCTATTCAGGAGGTTGAGGCAGGAGAATTGCTTGAAACTGGGATGTGGAGGTTGTGGTGAGCCAAGATCACACCACTGCACTCCAGCCTGGGCAACAAGAGCGAAACTCTGCCTCAAAAAAAAAAAAAAAAAAAAAAAAAATAGAAAAGAAAAAAAAGGAAA
>NW_022322945.1:0-1402 GCF_002776525.5 Piliocolobus tephrosceles
TCAGTGCTTATCTTAGTATCACCATACTGTGTGATTAAGTTGAGGAACGCTGGTAATACAATCCAGGTAAGACTACTAAAGCAGCCTATACCCTTCAGGAATGAAGCTTTGAGTCACCCGATTAGGTATAGTACCAGGACCAGCTGAGGTGCTTGCTGAAGACAAAGGGAATATAGAATAGGCAGTGAAAAAAGGTAGTTGTAGATACCAACTGTGATCACGTGACCATTTACGAAACAAGAAATGTAATTGTTACATTTCCTTATTTTGTGTGTATATATATATATGTGTGTGTGTGTGTATATGTGTATATATACATATATTTTATATATATATATAAAATCTTTGTTTTCTTTCCTCTTAATCCCTCACCATGAAACTTAAGATGTATTGAATTTATAGTATCAACATCATAGTATTTAAGTATTGTTAACTGTACGTCATAGTATGTAAATATGTAAATTATGGGATATTGGGGAAGTGTATATATCACCTAAGGTGGGGAATGGGTTTATATTAGGGTTCTCCAGATAAATAGAACCAATAGATATAGACAAAGAGATTTATTATGAGGGATTGGCTCATGCAATTATGGAGGCTGAGGGGTCTCATGATCTGCTGTCTAAAACTTAAAGACCCACGAAAACCAGTGGTGTTCAGTCCCAGCCTGAGTCTGAAGTCCTGAGAACCTGGAGTGCTAACGTGAGGGCAAGTGAAGAGGATGTCTTTCCCAACAGAAGCAGGTGAACTCCCACTTCCTCTGCCTTTTCGTTTTATTCGGGCCCTCAACAAATTGGGTGATTAATGCTCACTCACACCGGTGAAGGTAGATCTTCTTTACCACTTCAGATGCTTATCTGTTGTGGAACAACCTCACAGACACAACCAGAAATCATGTTTTATCAGTTCCCTGGGCATTTGTTAGTCCAGTCAAGTTGACACATAAAATTGACTGTCACAGGTTTAGAATGGTTTTGGTTGTATGCAGAATAGTTGTATCATGTGAGGTGGAATTATGACCTTGTTATTAATCTTCATTTGGTGATGAAGTATGGTTTAAGTAGATGTATATGAGTGCCAAGTTGACAAGGGGTGGACTTGTGATAGTTAATTTGTGTGTCATTTGCGTCACAGGCTGTTTAGACATTTGGTTAAATGTTATTCTGGGTGTATCTGTGAGAGTCTTTTGTGGATGAAATTAATGTTTAAATTGGTAGACTAAGTAAAAAAGATTGCCCTCCCTGTTAGTGTTGGGCATTATCTGATCAGCTAAATGCCTGAATAAAACAAAAAGGCTGACTCTTCCCCCAATAGAGAGAATTTCTTCTTCCTAACTGCCTTCAAACTATGACTTTGGCTTTTTCTCACTTTTGGATGCAAATTTGTCTCTTCCTGGATCTAG
>NW_022322946.1:0-1402 GCF_002776525.5 Piliocolobus tephrosceles
CTAGATCCAGGAAGAGACAAATTTGCATCCAAAAGTGAGAAAAAGCCAAAGTCATAGTTTGAAGGCAGTTAGGAAGAAGAAATTCTCTCTATTGGGGGAAGAGTCAGCCTTTTTGTTTTATTCAGGCATTTAGCTGATCAGATAATGCCCAACACTAACAGGGAGGGCAATCTTTTTTACTTAGTCTACCAATTTAAACATTAATTTCATCCACAAAAGACTCTCACAGATACACCCAGAATAACATTTAACCAAATGTCTAAACAGCCTGTGACGCAAATGACACACAAATTAACTATCACAAGTCCACCCCTTGTCAACTTGGCACTCATATACATCTACTTAAACCATACTTCATCACCAAATGAAGATTAATAACAAGGTCATAATTCCACCTCACATGATACAACTATTCTGCATACAACCAAAACCATTCTAAACCTGTGACAGTCAATTTTATGTGTCAACTTGACTGGACTAACAAATGCCCAGGGAACTGATAAAACATGATTTCTGGTTGTGTCTGTGAGGTTGTTCCACAACAGATAAGCATCTGAAGTGGTAAAGAAGATCTACCTTCACCGGTGTGAGTGAGCATTAATCACCCAATTTGTTGAGGGCCCGAATAAAACGAAAAGGCAGAGGAAGTGGGAGTTCACCTGCTTCTGTTGGGAAAGACATCCTCTTCACTTGCCCTCACGTTAGCACTCCAGGTTCTCAGGACTTCAGACTCAGGCTGGGACTGAACACCACTGGTTTTCGTGGGTCTTTAAGTTTTAGACAGCAGATCATGAGACCCCTCAGCCTCCATAATTGCATGAGCCAATCCCTCATAATAAATCTCTTTGTCTATATCTATTGGTTCTATTTATCTGGAGAACCCTAATATAAACCCATTCCCCACCTTAGGTGATATATACACTTCCCCAATATCCCATAATTTACATATTTACATACTATGACGTACAGTTAACAATACTTAAATACTATGATGTTGATACTATAAATTCAATACATCTTAAGTTTCATGGTGAGGGATTAAGAGGAAAGAAAACAAAGATTTTATATATATATATAAAATATATGTATATATACACATATACACACACACACACATATATATATATACACACAAAATAAGGAAATGTAACAATTACATTTCTTGTTTCGTAAATGGTCACGTGATCACAGTTGGTATCTACAACTACCTTTTTTCACTGCCTATTCTATATTCCCTTTGTCTTCAGCAAGCACCTCAGCTGGTCCTGGTACTATACCTAATCGGGTGACTCAAAGCTTCATTCCTGAAGGGTATAGGCTGCTTTAGTAGTCTTACCTGGATTGTATTACCAGCGTTCCTCAACTTAATCACACAGTATGGTGATACTAAGATAAGCACTGA
>NW_022322947.1:0-2693 GCF_002776525.5 Piliocolobus tephrosceles
TAATGCAAGCAAAAGCACTTGGCATTTAGGAGAGCATTCTTTCTTTAAAGAAAATCTTTGAACGGCAGCCCGGGATAATCACAGATGAGCAGGGCAAATAATATACTATTGTTTTATTTTGGAAATACTCATTTCAATTTGAGGCATGTCCTAATGTGTTCATTTTGAAAACCTTGAAGAAAAAAATATTTATTGAAAGGCTTTTTGTTTCAGGTATATTTTCTTTCTAATTCAATAAGTATAAAAATACCTCATTAACTAAAACATTAAATGTTTATAAAAGAATATTTAGAATATCTTTTTTTATTTAAAATCATATATCTTTATGTACTTTTGGCAGCTTTTATAATTTAATTCACCTAGATTTACATATATAAAAGTTAAAAATTATCATTTAATACAATTATTTTGCTCAAAGTAACAATAACTCAAATAAAATTTTGAACTCAAATGGCCATGTGAGAAGAAGCTATAAATAAAACAAACTTTTAATTATTCATGAGAGTATGCATTTGCTAATGATGATGTTTGGTGAAAACTTCTTGCTACGTACTTACTTCACTTTGGAACCACAAAATCATAAAATTTTAAAGCTGGATGAGAATTCACTGTGTGGTTTAACTTTGTAATTTTGTACATGAGAAAACTGAAGCCCAGACACTTTAAGATTCTGCCAAAAATGTTCGGCTTGTTCAGGCTGTCGGGTTCAGAACTCTAGGCTCTCCTCTTCTAGTTGAGTGCCCTTCCTACTATATCACTGTGGCTTCCATTTATCCTGATATTTTTAAGGTAAGGGCAGGTAATTTCCCATTTCAGCAATGAACAGAGTATAAGTTCTTATCTCTTATAAAACCCATTCATTACAAATATTTTTTCTTTAGAGTCACTGAGAAATGTTTTAGGTTGTGACAAAACCTAAAAGAGGCCAAAAAAAAAAAAAAAAAAAAAAAAAAAAAAGAAGCCAGTACCAGTGTTCTAATCATTAGAATTTTTTTTTTTTCTTTTTTTTTGGAGACAGAGTCTCACTCTGTCACCCAAGCTAGAGGCTGGAGTGCAGTGGTATAATCTTGGCTCGCTGCAACCTCCACCTCCCGGGTTCAAGAGATGCTGCTGCTTCAGTCTCCCATAATCACCAGATTTTGCCCTCTGGCCAAATAGAGGAAGAAGAAGAAAAGAAAGAACTGCACAAAAATAAATACCACAAAACTATCCTTCTAGGTAGTAGGACAAAGGCTACAATTTCCATAGTAAACTTTATTTTCTAACTTTGTATGTGGGTGATTTCAATAAAAGCAGTTCTAGGATTTTAAAGGCAAATTTCTGACCCACCCTTTCTGTGTGTGTGTCCTTTATCCTAGACCCCGTGAATTCTCAAGTGGCCTCCAAGACATCTGCCCCTTATGGGTATGGTGGGATATCACTCCAGGGATTATCTTCTTTCACATGGAAAAAAAGGATTTGGGGAGATATAATTAAAGGGAGAGTATTTAGATAGGATGGACCTTATCACATGAGCCCTTTAAATCTGGGTCTAGAAGTCAGTGGCAGAGGAGCAGAGATTCAAAGTAGTAGAGATGTACCCCTCCTGGTCTTGAAGGAGCAACTGATATGCTGTGGAGAGGACCACATGGCAGGCAATGGCAGGTCTTCTCTAACAGCAGAGAACTGTCCAGCTCAACAGCCAGCAAGAAAACAAGAACATCAGTCCTACAACCACAGGGAACTAAATTCTGTCCAAGTTCTGAATGGGCGTGGAAGAAAACCATGAGGTCATAAGACAGTAGCCCCAAAGAACCCCTTGAGGTCTTCCAGGTAAACTCCAGGGCAAAGAATTCAGTGATGCTGTGAAAAAATTCTGACCCATGGAATCTGTGAGATCATACATTTGCATTTTCAGCTGCTAATTCGGGTCATTTGTTATGCAGCAATAGAAAACTAATGCAAACCCTTCCACTTTGAGGCAGAAAGGACCTAAGTTGACCCTGATGATCCCTGACTCCCAGTGTTTATATGGTTGTGTAATCCTCTCTCCTTAAGTGTGAGTGTGGTCTGAGACTTGCTTCTAATGGTAGAATATGGCAAAGGTAATGATGTCACTTCTGTGATTGCTGTACATTGTATAACTCTCTATCTTAGCAGGCTAAACTCAGAGAGAGTCTCTCTTGCTGGTGTCGAGGATGTGAGCTACCAGATTGTGAAAGGGTCCACGGAGATAGTCATGTGGAATTGTGGGCAGTTTCTAGGAGCAGCCAGCCAGCAAGAAAATGGGGAATTCAGTCCTACAACTGCAAAGAGATGAATTCTTTCAACAACCTGAGGGAACTAGGAAGACCTTTCACCCGTGGAGATCTGATGAGTCTCTGATGAGTCTGTAGCTGCAGCTGGATTTCCCCCAGAGTGCAGCCTTCCAGGACTCTAAACAGAGAACCTAAGTAAACTAGGCTCGAACTTCTGCCCTGACAATATGAGTCGGAGAGAAAGTATTATGACTACTGGTGTTTGGAGTGTTATTTCCTGGACCACTGAGCTTATTTTAAAAACTTAAATGGAAGCTCCATGTGAGAAGTTTTACTAAAGTATTAGAAGTTTCATTTATTGTTGAAATAGAAAATCCACATATTTTTATCAAAATAACATTTTTAAAGATAGTAAGCTATTACATTGGTTCCTCTATTTTTTTACATTTTTACATT
>NW_022322948.1:0-2693 GCF_002776525.5 Piliocolobus tephrosceles
AATGTAAAAATGTAAAAAAATAGAGGAACCAATGTAATAGCTTACTATCTTTAAAAATGTTATTTTGATAAAAATATGTGGATTTTCTATTTCAACAATAAATGAAACTTCTAATACTTTAGTAAAACTTCTCACATGGAGCTTCCATTTAAGTTTTTAAAATAAGCTCAGTGGTCCAGGAAATAACACTCCAAACACCAGTAGTCATAATACTTTCTCTCCGACTCATATTGTCAGGGCAGAAGTTCGAGCCTAGTTTACTTAGGTTCTCTGTTTAGAGTCCTGGAAGGCTGCACTCTGGGGGAAATCCAGCTGCAGCTACAGACTCATCAGAGACTCATCAGATCTCCACGGGTGAAAGGTCTTCCTAGTTCCCTCAGGTTGTTGAAAGAATTCATCTCTTTGCAGTTGTAGGACTGAATTCCCCATTTTCTTGCTGGCTGGCTGCTCCTAGAAACTGCCCACAATTCCACATGACTATCTCCGTGGACCCTTTCACAATCTGGTAGCTCACATCCTCGACACCAGCAAGAGAGACTCTCTCTGAGTTTAGCCTGCTAAGATAGAGAGTTATACAATGTACAGCAATCACAGAAGTGACATCATTACCTTTGCCATATTCTACCATTAGAAGCAAGTCTCAGACCACACTCACACTTAAGGAGAGAGGATTACACAACCATATAAACACTGGGAGTCAGGGATCATCAGGGTCAACTTAGGTCCTTTCTGCCTCAAAGTGGAAGGGTTTGCATTAGTTTTCTATTGCTGCATAACAAATGACCCGAATTAGCAGCTGAAAATGCAAATGTATGATCTCACAGATTCCATGGGTCAGAATTTTTTCACAGCATCACTGAATTCTTTGCCCTGGAGTTTACCTGGAAGACCTCAAGGGGTTCTTTGGGGCTACTGTCTTATGACCTCATGGTTTTCTTCCACGCCCATTCAGAACTTGGACAGAATTTAGTTCCCTGTGGTTGTAGGACTGATGTTCTTGTTTTCTTGCTGGCTGTTGAGCTGGACAGTTCTCTGCTGTTAGAGAAGACCTGCCATTGCCTGCCATGTGGTCCTCTCCACAGCATATCAGTTGCTCCTTCAAGACCAGGAGGGGTACATCTCTACTACTTTGAATCTCTGCTCCTCTGCCACTGACTTCTAGACCCAGATTTAAAGGGCTCATGTGATAAGGTCCATCCTATCTAAATACTCTCCCTTTAATTATATCTCCCCAAATCCTTTTTTTCCATGTGAAAGAAGATAATCCCTGGAGTGATATCCCACCATACCCATAAGGGGCAGATGTCTTGGAGGCCACTTGAGAATTCACGGGGTCTAGGATAAAGGACACACACACAGAAAGGGTGGGTCAGAAATTTGCCTTTAAAATCCTAGAACTGCTTTTATTGAAATCACCCACATACAAAGTTAGAAAATAAAGTTTACTATGGAAATTGTAGCCTTTGTCCTACTACCTAGAAGGATAGTTTTGTGGTATTTATTTTTGTGCAGTTCTTTCTTTTCTTCTTCTTCCTCTATTTGGCCAGAGGGCAAAATCTGGTGATTATGGGAGACTGAAGCAGCAGCATCTCTTGAACCCGGGAGGTGGAGGTTGCAGCGAGCCAAGATTATACCACTGCACTCCAGCCTCTAGCTTGGGTGACAGAGTGAGACTCTGTCTCCAAAAAAAAAGAAAAAAAAAAAATTCTAATGATTAGAACACTGGTACTGGCTTCTTTTTTTTTTTTTTTTTTTTTTTTTTTTTTGGCCTCTTTTAGGTTTTGTCACAACCTAAAACATTTCTCAGTGACTCTAAAGAAAAAATATTTGTAATGAATGGGTTTTATAAGAGATAAGAACTTATACTCTGTTCATTGCTGAAATGGGAAATTACCTGCCCTTACCTTAAAAATATCAGGATAAATGGAAGCCACAGTGATATAGTAGGAAGGGCACTCAACTAGAAGAGGAGAGCCTAGAGTTCTGAACCCGACAGCCTGAACAAGCCGAACATTTTTGGCAGAATCTTAAAGTGTCTGGGCTTCAGTTTTCTCATGTACAAAATTACAAAGTTAAACCACACAGTGAATTCTCATCCAGCTTTAAAATTTTATGATTTTGTGGTTCCAAAGTGAAGTAAGTACGTAGCAAGAAGTTTTCACCAAACATCATCATTAGCAAATGCATACTCTCATGAATAATTAAAAGTTTGTTTTATTTATAGCTTCTTCTCACATGGCCATTTGAGTTCAAAATTTTATTTGAGTTATTGTTACTTTGAGCAAAATAATTGTATTAAATGATAATTTTTAACTTTTATATATGTAAATCTAGGTGAATTAAATTATAAAAGCTGCCAAAAGTACATAAAGATATATGATTTTAAATAAAAAAAGATATTCTAAATATTCTTTTATAAACATTTAATGTTTTAGTTAATGAGGTATTTTTATACTTATTGAATTAGAAAGAAAATATACCTGAAACAAAAAGCCTTTCAATAAATATTTTTTTCTTCAAGGTTTTCAAAATGAACACATTAGGACATGCCTCAAATTGAAATGAGTATTTCCAAAATAAAACAATAGTATATTATTTGCCCTGCTCATCTGTGATTATCCCGGGCTGCCGTTCAAAGATTTTCTTTAAAGAAAGAATGCTCTCCTAAATGCCAAGTGCTTTTGCTTGCATTA
>NW_022322949.1:0-1675 GCF_002776525.5 Piliocolobus tephrosceles
CAGGGAACTGACACCCACAAATTCCTCCCGGGTGGTGGTGCTGGGGCCGGGGCAGCGGGGCAGGTGACCCCAGGCGCAGGACGCTCACCTGTGCTGCCTCAGCAGGTCGGGGGGCTTGAATCCCCCTTCCGGGGCCACAGCCTGCAGAGCCACCTCCTCACAAGACCACAAGCAGGCCTGGGCAGGCATGAGACAGGGAGACGGGAATGCTGACCCTGAGCTCAGCCCTCGACCCCGTGGTGGGGCCACAGGTGCCATGTAACGATGATGGGTACCACTTGGGGATGAAGGTGGGGGCCTGTGCCAACTGACTTCTGACCCACAGGAACCCTCTCCACAGCATGAGCGGGGACAGGACCAGCTGGCAGCACCTCCTGGGATGGGCTCTGGTGCCGGCACCTCTCTGGGCTAGTGCTGGGCCTGCTTCCTTCCCTGCCCAGTGGAGAAGAGAGCAGCTGCCCTGGGGGAGCTGTTCTGGGGAGAGGGCAAAAAAGGGACAGAGAAGGCTTTGAAGGGGATGCTGGTGCAGTCCCTCAGGCACCCCACCTCTCAGGAAGATGGGCCCTACTGGGGAGCCCATGGTTTGGGGGCCACTCTGCTGCCCGAGCTGTGGGACCCGAACCTGCAGGCCCCAGAAAATCAAAGGGTAGAGTCACCCACCTCCAGCCTGGGACTGCACCAGCCCAATCCCCAGCCCCAGCAGAGCTGCCCACCTCCAACTTCCCCACCCCACGGCCCTCCTCCTGCTGTCCTCTCCCCATCAGAGTTCCTGCACCACAGGTCTCTGGAACCGTATAAAGTTATGCATCTGAGTGGCTGACAGCAGCCTCCAGGCTACACTTTTGATCCGCTGTGTGCTGACATCTTCAAACCAGAGCGGGTCCCTCCCTCTCTGTTCCTGGGTTGGCAGTGGCAGGTCTCCTGCAGGATATGGCATGCAAGTAAGCAGGCCTGTGCTGTCGCTCCCTGCCTGCCAGACCCCTGCCTGGAGCCCGGAGCTGGCTGTCCCTCCAGGCCACCTCCAGCAGCGAGGCCAGAGCCCTGGGTCGCTCCCCACCCCTTTGTTTCCTTCGGGGAGGTGCTGGTGACCGGAGCTTAGGAGGGCACCTGCCCTTAGGAAGGGGCTCCCCCAGGGATCCCTGCAGAAGAGAGGGGGCCGCTGAGGGGTGGGTGGGCAGCGGCTGGGGACTACCTGCATGGACTGAGCTTCCTCCCAGACTCAACCCCCAACCCCCATCAAATCCACCTGACTCGCAGAGGCTGTTAGAATTGGGGGGCTGTGAATCTGGTCACCTGTCCTGGTCCCATAGCTAAGGCTCAGCAGGAGTCTCAGCCTCAGCTCCTGGCACGGGGCAGCTCAGGAAAGGGGTTGGAGCTGATGGGTGTGGTGAGGATGAGGTGGGTGAGGTGGATTTGGGGCCACGGGGAGCCTGGGAAACCAGGCGAGAGGTGTGGGAGGCTGCAGTGGGGCCAGGAATCCTGGGTCTCGTCCTTGTTCCCATGCCAGCAGCACCAGCTGACACTTTGTCACAGATCTACTGTTTCCCCACAACTTAGCCCCTCTGTCTAGCCTCCGCAGCCGCTGGGAGTGAAACCCTTTAATCTGAAGACTTAAAAACCCATCTCTTCCTGGAGCTGATGAGGACCAAGTGGCTGCCAGTGAGGGTCTGCCGCC
>NW_022322950.1:0-1675 GCF_002776525.5 Piliocolobus tephrosceles
GGCGGCAGACCCTCACTGGCAGCCACTTGGTCCTCATCAGCTCCAGGAAGAGATGGGTTTTTAAGTCTTCAGATTAAAGGGTTTCACTCCCAGCGGCTGCGGAGGCTAGACAGAGGGGCTAAGTTGTGGGGAAACAGTAGATCTGTGACAAAGTGTCAGCTGGTGCTGCTGGCATGGGAACAAGGACGAGACCCAGGATTCCTGGCCCCACTGCAGCCTCCCACACCTCTCGCCTGGTTTCCCAGGCTCCCCGTGGCCCCAAATCCACCTCACCCACCTCATCCTCACCACACCCATCAGCTCCAACCCCTTTCCTGAGCTGCCCCGTGCCAGGAGCTGAGGCTGAGACTCCTGCTGAGCCTTAGCTATGGGACCAGGACAGGTGACCAGATTCACAGCCCCCCAATTCTAACAGCCTCTGCGAGTCAGGTGGATTTGATGGGGGTTGGGGGTTGAGTCTGGGAGGAAGCTCAGTCCATGCAGGTAGTCCCCAGCCGCTGCCCACCCACCCCTCAGCGGCCCCCTCTCTTCTGCAGGGATCCCTGGGGGAGCCCCTTCCTAAGGGCAGGTGCCCTCCTAAGCTCCGGTCACCAGCACCTCCCCGAAGGAAACAAAGGGGTGGGGAGCGACCCAGGGCTCTGGCCTCGCTGCTGGAGGTGGCCTGGAGGGACAGCCAGCTCCGGGCTCCAGGCAGGGGTCTGGCAGGCAGGGAGCGACAGCACAGGCCTGCTTACTTGCATGCCATATCCTGCAGGAGACCTGCCACTGCCAACCCAGGAACAGAGAGGGAGGGACCCGCTCTGGTTTGAAGATGTCAGCACACAGCGGATCAAAAGTGTAGCCTGGAGGCTGCTGTCAGCCACTCAGATGCATAACTTTATACGGTTCCAGAGACCTGTGGTGCAGGAACTCTGATGGGGAGAGGACAGCAGGAGGAGGGCCGTGGGGTGGGGAAGTTGGAGGTGGGCAGCTCTGCTGGGGCTGGGGATTGGGCTGGTGCAGTCCCAGGCTGGAGGTGGGTGACTCTACCCTTTGATTTTCTGGGGCCTGCAGGTTCGGGTCCCACAGCTCGGGCAGCAGAGTGGCCCCCAAACCATGGGCTCCCCAGTAGGGCCCATCTTCCTGAGAGGTGGGGTGCCTGAGGGACTGCACCAGCATCCCCTTCAAAGCCTTCTCTGTCCCTTTTTTGCCCTCTCCCCAGAACAGCTCCCCCAGGGCAGCTGCTCTCTTCTCCACTGGGCAGGGAAGGAAGCAGGCCCAGCACTAGCCCAGAGAGGTGCCGGCACCAGAGCCCATCCCAGGAGGTGCTGCCAGCTGGTCCTGTCCCCGCTCATGCTGTGGAGAGGGTTCCTGTGGGTCAGAAGTCAGTTGGCACAGGCCCCCACCTTCATCCCCAAGTGGTACCCATCATCGTTACATGGCACCTGTGGCCCCACCACGGGGTCGAGGGCTGAGCTCAGGGTCAGCATTCCCGTCTCCCTGTCTCATGCCTGCCCAGGCCTGCTTGTGGTCTTGTGAGGAGGTGGCTCTGCAGGCTGTGGCCCCGGAAGGGGGATTCAAGCCCCCCGACCTGCTGAGGCAGCACAGGTGAGCGTCCTGCGCCTGGGGTCACCTGCCCCGCTGCCCCGGCCCCAGCACCACCACCCGGGAGGAATTTGTGGGTGTCAGTTCCCTG
>NW_022322951.1:0-1809 GCF_002776525.5 Piliocolobus tephrosceles
TCTTGAGTTGATTTTTGCATGGGATGAGAAATGAGAATCCAGTTTCATTCTACTATATGTGGCCTGTCAATTATCCCAGCACCATTCGTTGAATGGGGTGTCCTTATGCCACTTTTTGTTATTGTTTGCTTTTCTGAAGATCAGTTGCCTGTAAGTATTTGGCTTTATTCCTAAGTTATCTATTCTCGTCTTTGGTCTATATATCTGTTTTTATACCAGGACCATGCTGTTTTGGTGACCATGACCTAATAGTATAGTTTGAAATTGGGTAATGCAATGCCTCTAGATTTGTTCTTTTTGTTTAGTTATTGCTTTGGTGATGTGGGCTCTTTTTTGGTTCCATATAAATTTTAGGATTGCTTTTTCTAAAGTTCTGTGAAGAATGATGGTGGTATTTTGAAGGGAATAGTATTGAATTTATAGATTGCTTTTGGCAGCATGGTCATTTTCACAGTATTGATTGTGCCCATCTATGAGCATGAGATATGTTTCCATTTGTTTTTGTCATCTATTATTTCTTTCAGGAGTGGTTTGTAATTTTCCTTGTAGAGATCTTTCATCCCCTTGGTTAAGTATATTCCTAAGTATTTTATTTTGTTTGCAGCTATTGTAAAAGGGGTTGAGTTCTCAGCTTGATCACTGTTGGTATATAGCAGGGCTACTGATTTGTGTACAGTAATATTGTATCCTGGAACTTTGTTGAACTCATTTATCAGTTCGAGGAGATTGTTGGAGGAGTCTTTATGGTTTTCTAGGTATAGAATGAAGTCATCAGAAAACGGCAACAGTTTAACTTCCTCTTTACTGATTTGGAGGCCGCTTATTTCTTTCTCTTGTCTGATTGCTCTGGCTAGGACTTGCAGTACTATGTTGACTAGAAGCATCCTTGTCTTGTTCCAGTTCTCAGGGGGAATGCTTTCAACTTTTTCCTGTTCAGTATAATGTTGACTGAGGGTTTGTCATAGATTTTTTTTTTTTTACCGTAAGGTGTGTCCCTTCTATGGCAATTTTGCTGAAGATTTTAATCATAAAGGGATGCTGGATTTTGTCAAATGATTTTTCTGCAACTATTGAGATGATCATGTGACTTTTGTTTTACATTTTGTTTATGGTTGGGTGCAGTGGCTCACGCCTATAATCCCAACACTTTGGGAGGCTGAGGTGAGCAGATCACAAGATCAGGAGTTCAAGACCAGCCTGGCAAATATGGTTAAACTCCATCTCTACTAAAAATACAAACATTATCTGGCTATGGTAGTGGGCACCTGTAGTCTCAGCTACTTGGGAAGCTGAGGCAGGAGAATTGCTTGAACCTGGGAGGTGGAGGTTGAAGTGAGCTGAGATTGTGCCATTGTACTCCAGCCTGGGCGATAGAGTGAGACTCTGTCTCAAAAAAGAAATTGTTTATGTCATGCATGACATTTATTGACTTACATATGTTAAACCATCCTTGCCTCCCTGGTATGAAAACTACTTGATCATGGTGGATTATCTTTTTGATACGCTGTTGGATTTGGTTAGCTAGTAGTTTGCTGAGAATTTTTGCATCTATGTTCATCAGGAATATTGGTCTGCAGTTTTCTTTTATTGTTATGTCCTATCCTGGTTTTGGTATTAGGGTGATACTGGCTTCATAGAATGATTTAGGGAGGATTCCCTCTTTTTCTATCTTTTGGAATAGTGTCAATAGAATTGGTAACAATTGTTCTTTGAATGTCTGGATTCAGCTGTGAATCCTTCTGGTCCTGGACTTTTTTTTTATTGATAACTTTTAAATTATCATTTCAATCTCACTGCTTGTTATTGATT
>NW_022322952.1:0-1809 GCF_002776525.5 Piliocolobus tephrosceles
AATCAATAACAAGCAGTGAGATTGAAATGATAATTTAAAAGTTATCAATAAAAAAAAAGTCCAGGACCAGAAGGATTCACAGCTGAATCCAGACATTCAAAGAACAATTGTTACCAATTCTATTGACACTATTCCAAAAGATAGAAAAAGAGGGAATCCTCCCTAAATCATTCTATGAAGCCAGTATCACCCTAATACCAAAACCAGGATAGGACATAACAATAAAAGAAAACTGCAGACCAATATTCCTGATGAACATAGATGCAAAAATTCTCAGCAAACTACTAGCTAACCAAATCCAACAGCGTATCAAAAAGATAATCCACCATGATCAAGTAGTTTTCATACCAGGGAGGCAAGGATGGTTTAACATATGTAAGTCAATAAATGTCATGCATGACATAAACAATTTCTTTTTTGAGACAGAGTCTCACTCTATCGCCCAGGCTGGAGTACAATGGCACAATCTCAGCTCACTTCAACCTCCACCTCCCAGGTTCAAGCAATTCTCCTGCCTCAGCTTCCCAAGTAGCTGAGACTACAGGTGCCCACTACCATAGCCAGATAATGTTTGTATTTTTAGTAGAGATGGAGTTTAACCATATTTGCCAGGCTGGTCTTGAACTCCTGATCTTGTGATCTGCTCACCTCAGCCTCCCAAAGTGTTGGGATTATAGGCGTGAGCCACTGCACCCAACCATAAACAAAATGTAAAACAAAAGTCACATGATCATCTCAATAGTTGCAGAAAAATCATTTGACAAAATCCAGCATCCCTTTATGATTAAAATCTTCAGCAAAATTGCCATAGAAGGGACACACCTTACGGTAAAAAAAAAAAAATCTATGACAAACCCTCAGTCAACATTATACTGAACAGGAAAAAGTTGAAAGCATTCCCCCTGAGAACTGGAACAAGACAAGGATGCTTCTAGTCAACATAGTACTGCAAGTCCTAGCCAGAGCAATCAGACAAGAGAAAGAAATAAGCGGCCTCCAAATCAGTAAAGAGGAAGTTAAACTGTTGCCGTTTTCTGATGACTTCATTCTATACCTAGAAAACCATAAAGACTCCTCCAACAATCTCCTCGAACTGATAAATGAGTTCAACAAAGTTCCAGGATACAATATTACTGTACACAAATCAGTAGCCCTGCTATATACCAACAGTGATCAAGCTGAGAACTCAACCCCTTTTACAATAGCTGCAAACAAAATAAAATACTTAGGAATATACTTAACCAAGGGGATGAAAGATCTCTACAAGGAAAATTACAAACCACTCCTGAAAGAAATAATAGATGACAAAAACAAATGGAAACATATCTCATGCTCATAGATGGGCACAATCAATACTGTGAAAATGACCATGCTGCCAAAAGCAATCTATAAATTCAATACTATTCCCTTCAAAATACCACCATCATTCTTCACAGAACTTTAGAAAAAGCAATCCTAAAATTTATATGGAACCAAAAAAGAGCCCACATCACCAAAGCAATAACTAAACAAAAAGAACAAATCTAGAGGCATTGCATTACCCAATTTCAAACTATACTATTAGGTCATGGTCACCAAAACAGCATGGTCCTGGTATAAAAACAGATATATAGACCAAAGACGAGAATAGATAACTTAGGAATAAAGCCAAATACTTACAGGCAACTGATCTTCAGAAAAGCAAACAATAACAAAAAGTGGCATAAGGACACCCCATTCAACGAATGGTGCTGGGATAATTGACAGGCCACATATAGTAGAATGAAACTGGATTCTCATTTCTCATCCCATGCAAAAATCAACTCAAGA
>NW_022322953.1:0-1852 GCF_002776525.5 Piliocolobus tephrosceles
CAAATATCACTGTGCAGCTTCCACGAAAAGAGTGCTGGAAACTGCTTACTGAGGTATAAGCTGTAACTCTGGGAGATGAATTCAGAGGTGACAAAGAAAATTCTCAGAAAGCTTCTCTCTCGTTTTTAACTGATGATATTTCCTTTATCAGCGTAGGCCTCAGAGCGATCCAAAGTAACCTTTCGTAGCTTCTTCAAAGACAGTGTTAACTGCCTGTTCCATGAAACATAAGTGTAACTCTGTGAGATGAACTCAAAAATCAACCAGTAGTTTCTAACGAAACTTCTTTCTAGTTTTCATACGAGGATATTTCCTCTGTCACCATGAGCTTTACTGCGCTAAGAAATACCCCATTGCAGATTTCCAGAAAACTGTGTTAGCAAACTGTTGGCTGAAGACAAACGTGTAACTCTGTAAGTTGCATTCACACATCTCAATGCAGTTTCTCAGAAGGCTTCTTTCCAGTGTCTGTCTGAGGATATGTCCTTTTTCACCATAGACCTCAATGAGCTTTGAAATATCACATTGCAGTATCCGCGACAAGAATCTTAACAAACTGTTCCATGAAGGGAAGTGTGGAACTCTGTGTGATGAAGTCACACATCAGAAATCAATCTCTCAGAAAGCTATTCTCTAGTTGTTCTCTGAGGATACTTGCTTTTCCACAATGGGCCTGAATTGGCTCCCAAATATCACTGTGCAGCTTCCACGAAAAGAGTGCTGGAAACTGCTACCTGAAGTATAAGCTGTAACACTGTGAGATGAATTCAGAGTTCACAAAGAAATATCTCCGAAAGCTTCTCTGTCGTTTTTAACTGATGATATTTCCTTTATTAGCGTAGGGCTCAGAGCGATCCAAAATAACTTTTCTTAGGTTCGTCAAAGACAGTGTTAACTGCCTGCTCCATGAAACATAAGTGTATCTCTGTGAAATGAATTTACACATCAACCAGAAGTTTCTAACGAAGCTTCTTTCTAGTTTTCATATGAGGATATTTCCTCTGTCACCGTTAGCTTCACTGCGCTAAGAAATATCCCATTGCAGTTTTCCAGAAAACGATGTTAGCAAACTCTTGGCAGAAGTCAAACGTGTAACTCTGAGAGTTGCCTTCACACATCGCAATGCGGTTTCTCAGAAGGCTTCTTTGCAGTGTCTGCCTGAGGATATATCCTTTTTCTCCATAGCCCTCAATGAGCTCCCAAATATCAAATTGCAGTATCCACGAAAAGAATCTTCGCAAACTGTTCCAAGAAGGGAAGGGTGGAACTCTGTGTGATGAAGTCACACATCAGAAATCAATCTCTCAGAAAGCTATTCTCTAGTTGTTCTCTGAGGATTCTTGCTATTCCACAATGGGCCCGAATTGGCTCCCAAATATCACTGTGCAGCTTCCACGAAAAGAGTGCTGGAAACTGCTTCCTGAGGTATAAGCTGTTACTCTGGGAGACGAATTCAGAGATCACAAAGAAATTTCTCAGAAAGTTTCTCTCTCGTTTTTAACTGATGATATTTCCTTTATAAGCGTAGGCCTCAGAGCGATCCAAAGTAACCTTTCTTAGCTTCTTCAAAGACAGTGTTAACTGCCTGCTCCATGAAACATAAGGGTAACTCTGTGAGATGAATTCACACATCAAACAGAAGTTTCTAAGGAAGCTTCCTTCTAGTTTTCATATGAGGATATTTCCTCTGTCACCATTAGCTTCACTGCGCTAAGAAATATCCCATTGCAGATTTCCAGAAAACTGTGTTAGCAAACTGTTGGCTGAAGACAAACGTGTAACTTTGTGAGTTGCATTCACACATTTCAATGCAGTTTCTCAGAAGGCTTCTTTCCAGTGTCTGTCTGAGGAT
>NW_022322954.1:0-3046 GCF_002776525.5 Piliocolobus tephrosceles
ATTCTCATGATAGTGAGTGAGTTATTGTGAGATATGTTTTTTTTTTTGGAAATGTGTAGCACCTCTCCCCTCTTTCTCTTCTTCCTGATCCACCCATGTAAGACATAACTGCTTCCTCTTTTCCTCCCACCATGATTGTAAGTTTCCTGATTGTAAGTTTCCTGAGACTTCCCTAGAAGCAGAAGCAGCTATGCTTCTTGTACAGCCTACAGAATAATGAGAAAATTAAACCTCTTTTCTTTATAAATTACCCAGTCTTGGGTATTCCTTTGTAGCGATATGAGAATGGCCTAATACAAAAAGGCATACAGTTTGGGAAAGAAGAAATAAAATGATCTTTGCAGATGACATGACTGTCTTTACAAAATATCCTAAAGACTGGCAGAAACAAACAAACAAACAAGAAACACCTCTCCTTGAAGGAAATAATCAATATAACAAGGTTTCTGGATATATAGTTAATATACAAAATCAGTTGCTTTCCTATACACTGGCAATAGACCCTTTAAATTAGAAATTATAATGATAAAATGTCATTTACAGAAGTGATACCTTCCTTCCCCCAGCAAACCCACCAATTTAAAAACAACTCACAGACAAATTATCTTACTGAGAAATCCAAAACTAGTTGAGAGGCTCCTGCACCCAGACACATCAAATCCCACAGGAAAATTCAGGACACCCTCATTTCTGAATCCTTACCCACAGCTCAATGCCACATGATCGAAAGGAAAACCCTAGCTCCTGTCTTCTCCCTGGGGAGTAAAAGAGTTGGACCATGTGTATGACACCCTTCCAACTTCTTCCTCCCCAAAGGATGGGCCTCTCTCTTTCCAGTCTTGGAGGAGTAATGGAACCCAGCATAATCTAGCCATCCAGGGGCTGGTAAGAACACAGACAGAAGTTTGCACTGACAGTTCCCATATCCTTTCCCTCAGCTCAACACAGAGCAAGAAAATGAAAGATCCCTGCTTCCAGCATCTTCTTGGGAAGGGAAGAATTAGTTGGCTTGACCAATGCCCCAGCTTTTCTGGCAGCTTCCCAAAGGACTTCCTCTGTCTGGCTTGTTTTGGAGTACTTATGGGACCTGGCATACTCTAGCTGCCTTGGGGCCAATGAGAACAAATATGGTGGTTTGTTCTAGCATGCAACTAGATGACATGGTACCTCCCACAAGCTCAGTGTAGGGTGAACAGGTAAAAAAATCACAGATCCCAGCTTTTCTCTCTGTGTGTCATGGGAAGAGTTGGAAAGGGCATCAGATGATTCAATTTTTCTGGGGGCTACGTGAGGAATGGCCCCAATATCACTTGTATTGGAACACTGATTGTACCTAGCATACTCTAGATGGTAACTGCTAAGAACAAAGAAAACAGATTGGCAGATTGGAGAGGCCCCCAGAATCTCTGGCTGGGCTGGTTAGTGAGGGTCTTCTCCTTTATAAGATTAGTCTGTGAAGATTGGGAGAGGTTGCTGTTTTGTCTAACATACACACACCAACACAAAGAGTCAAGGAAAATAAAAATAAACATGGAAATAGGTTCCAAACAAAGGAACAAGATAAATCTCCAGAAACAAAGTCTAATGAAAGAGAAATACATGATTTACCTAACAGAGAACTTAAATTAACCATTACGAAGATGTTCACGAAAACCAAGAGAACAATGCATGAATGTGAGTATTTCAACAGAGATATAGAAAGTATAAAAAGTACCAAAAAGAATTCATAGAGCTAAATATTACAATAACAGCTAAAAATTCACTAAAGCAGTGTGACAGAAGACTAAATCAAGCAGAAGAAAGGATAAGCACACTTGAAGACAAGTTATTGTTGTTGGAAATTATTCAGTCAGAAGAGCAAAAAGAAAAAAATCACAAAAGTAAAGACAGCTTAAAGGACTTACGGGACACCATCAAGTGGACCAATGTGCACATTATAGGAGTTCTAGGAAGAGAGAGGAGAGAGAGAAAGAACGACAAAACATATTCAGAGAACTAATAGCACAAAACTTCCCAAATCTGGGGAAGAAAATGCACATTCTACTCTAGGAAGCCCAGCATATACCAAATGAAATGAACTGGAAGAAACCTACACTGAGATACATTATAATTATATTGTCAAAAGTCAAGGCATAGAGAGAATTTTCAAAGTAGCAACAGAAAAGTGATTTGTCATGTACAAGGGATTTCCCATAAAACTAAAAGTGGATTTTTCAGTAGAAAACCTTGCAGGCCAGAAGGGAGTGGGATGATATATTCAAAGTGCTGAAATTAAAAAAAAAAAAAAAAGAAAGAAAAGAAAACTGCCAATAAAAAAATACTATGCATGCCAAAATTCTCCTTCGAAAATGGAGACTTTTCCAGACAAATAAAAGCAGAGAGGCTGGGTGCTGTGGCTCACACCTGTAATACTCATCACTTTGGGAGGCCAGGACAGGCAGATCGCTTGAGGTCAGGAGTTAAAGACCAGCCTGGCCAACATAGTGAAACCCTGTCTCTAGTAAAAATACAAAAAATTAGCTGGGCCTGGTGGCACGTGCCTGTAATCCCAGCTACTTGGGAGGCTGAGGTGGAGATTGTATTGAGCTGAGATCATTGTGCCATTGCATTCCAGCCCTGGCAACAGGGCAAGAATCCGTCTCAAAAAAAAAAGAAAAAAAAAAAAATCAGAGTGGGAGCCCAGCCCTTGCATCAGTGTGCCCTGGATGTGGGACATTGAGTCAAAGGATATTATTGTGGAGCTATACAATTTAGTGATCACCCTGCCGGGTTTTGGACTTGCATAGGGCCTGTAGCCCTGTTCTTTTGGCTGATTTCTCTCTTTTGGAATGGAAGTATTTACCCAATGCCTATACCCCCATTGTATCTTGGAAATAACTAACTTATTTTTGATTTTTCAGGCTTATAGGCAGAAGGTACTAACTTTGTCTCAGGTGAGACTTTGAACTGTGGACTTTTGAGTTAACGCTGAAATGAGTTAAGACTTTGGGAGACTGTTGGGAAGGCATGATTGTGTTCAGCAGTGTGAGAAGGACATGAGATTTGG
>NW_022322955.1:0-3046 GCF_002776525.5 Piliocolobus tephrosceles
CCAAATCTCATGTCCTTCTCACACTGCTGAACACAATCATGCCTTCCCAACAGTCTCCCAAAGTCTTAACTCATTTCAGCGTTAACTCAAAAGTCCACAGTTCAAAGTCTCACCTGAGACAAAGTTAGTACCTTCTGCCTATAAGCCTGAAAAATCAAAAATAAGTTAGTTATTTCCAAGATACAATGGGGGTATAGGCATTGGGTAAATACTTCCATTCCAAAAGAGAGAAATCAGCCAAAAGAACAGGGCTACAGGCCCTATGCAAGTCCAAAACCCGGCAGGGTGATCACTAAATTGTATAGCTCCACAATAATATCCTTTGACTCAATGTCCCACATCCAGGGCACACTGATGCAAGGGCTGGGCTCCCACTCTGATTTTTTTTTTTTTCTTTTTTTTTTGAGACGGATTCTTGCCCTGTTGCCAGGGCTGGAATGCAATGGCACAATGATCTCAGCTCAATACAATCTCCACCTCAGCCTCCCAAGTAGCTGGGATTACAGGCACGTGCCACCAGGCCCAGCTAATTTTTTGTATTTTTACTAGAGACAGGGTTTCACTATGTTGGCCAGGCTGGTCTTTAACTCCTGACCTCAAGCGATCTGCCTGTCCTGGCCTCCCAAAGTGATGAGTATTACAGGTGTGAGCCACAGCACCCAGCCTCTCTGCTTTTATTTGTCTGGAAAAGTCTCCATTTTCGAAGGAGAATTTTGGCATGCATAGTATTTTTTTATTGGCAGTTTTCTTTTCTTTCTTTTTTTTTTTTTTTTAATTTCAGCACTTTGAATATATCATCCCACTCCCTTCTGGCCTGCAAGGTTTTCTACTGAAAAATCCACTTTTAGTTTTATGGGAAATCCCTTGTACATGACAAATCACTTTTCTGTTGCTACTTTGAAAATTCTCTCTATGCCTTGACTTTTGACAATATAATTATAATGTATCTCAGTGTAGGTTTCTTCCAGTTCATTTCATTTGGTATATGCTGGGCTTCCTAGAGTAGAATGTGCATTTTCTTCCCCAGATTTGGGAAGTTTTGTGCTATTAGTTCTCTGAATATGTTTTGTCGTTCTTTCTCTCTCTCCTCTCTCTTCCTAGAACTCCTATAATGTGCACATTGGTCCACTTGATGGTGTCCCGTAAGTCCTTTAAGCTGTCTTTACTTTTGTGATTTTTTTCTTTTTGCTCTTCTGACTGAATAATTTCCAACAACAATAACTTGTCTTCAAGTGTGCTTATCCTTTCTTCTGCTTGATTTAGTCTTCTGTCACACTGCTTTAGTGAATTTTTAGCTGTTATTGTAATATTTAGCTCTATGAATTCTTTTTGGTACTTTTTATACTTTCTATATCTCTGTTGAAATACTCACATTCATGCATTGTTCTCTTGGTTTTCGTGAACATCTTCGTAATGGTTAATTTAAGTTCTCTGTTAGGTAAATCATGTATTTCTCTTTCATTAGACTTTGTTTCTGGAGATTTATCTTGTTCCTTTGTTTGGAACCTATTTCCATGTTTATTTTTATTTTCCTTGACTCTTTGTGTTGGTGTGTGTATGTTAGACAAAACAGCAACCTCTCCCAATCTTCACAGACTAATCTTATAAAGGAGAAGACCCTCACTAACCAGCCCAGCCAGAGATTCTGGGGGCCTCTCCAATCTGCCAATCTGTTTTCTTTGTTCTTAGCAGTTACCATCTAGAGTATGCTAGGTACAATCAGTGTTCCAATACAAGTGATATTGGGGCCATTCCTCACGTAGCCCCCAGAAAAATTGAATCATCTGATGCCCTTTCCAACTCTTCCCATGACACACAGAGAGAAAAGCTGGGATCTGTGATTTTTTTACCTGTTCACCCTACACTGAGCTTGTGGGAGGTACCATGTCATCTAGTTGCATGCTAGAACAAACCACCATATTTGTTCTCATTGGCCCCAAGGCAGCTAGAGTATGCCAGGTCCCATAAGTACTCCAAAACAAGCCAGACAGAGGAAGTCCTTTGGGAAGCTGCCAGAAAAGCTGGGGCATTGGTCAAGCCAACTAATTCTTCCCTTCCCAAGAAGATGCTGGAAGCAGGGATCTTTCATTTTCTTGCTCTGTGTTGAGCTGAGGGAAAGGATATGGGAACTGTCAGTGCAAACTTCTGTCTGTGTTCTTACCAGCCCCTGGATGGCTAGATTATGCTGGGTTCCATTACTCCTCCAAGACTGGAAAGAGAGAGGCCCATCCTTTGGGGAGGAAGAAGTTGGAAGGGTGTCATACACATGGTCCAACTCTTTTACTCCCCAGGGAGAAGACAGGAGCTAGGGTTTTCCTTTCGATCATGTGGCATTGAGCTGTGGGTAAGGATTCAGAAATGAGGGTGTCCTGAATTTTCCTGTGGGATTTGATGTGTCTGGGTGCAGGAGCCTCTCAACTAGTTTTGGATTTCTCAGTAAGATAATTTGTCTGTGAGTTGTTTTTAAATTGGTGGGTTTGCTGGGGGAAGGAAGGTATCACTTCTGTAAATGACATTTTATCATTATAATTTCTAATTTAAAGGGTCTATTGCCAGTGTATAGGAAAGCAACTGATTTTGTATATTAACTATATATCCAGAAACCTTGTTATATTGATTATTTCCTTCAAGGAGAGGTGTTTCTTGTTTGTTTGTTTGTTTCTGCCAGTCTTTAGGATATTTTGTAAAGACAGTCATGTCATCTGCAAAGATCATTTTATTTCTTCTTTCCCAAACTGTATGCCTTTTTGTATTAGGCCATTCTCATATCGCTACAAAGGAATACCCAAGACTGGGTAATTTATAAAGAAAAGAGGTTTAATTTTCTCATTATTCTGTAGGCTGTACAAGAAGCATAGCTGCTTCTGCTTCTAGGGAAGTCTCAGGAAACTTACAATCAGGAAACTTACAATCATGGTGGGAGGAAAAGAGGAAGCAGTTATGTCTTACATGGGTGGATCAGGAAGAAGAGAAAGAGGGGAGAGGTGCTACACATTTCCAAAAAAAAAAACATATCTCACAATAACTCACTCACTATCATGAGAAT
>NW_022322956.1:0-2949 GCF_002776525.5 Piliocolobus tephrosceles
ACAGGAGTGGGGCTGCAAGAAGGCCGCCGGGGCTGTGAGAAGGCCGCGTGGCTCAATGGCAGAGAGCGGCTTTTCTAGGAGTGGGAGGGCAATAGGTGGGGCATGGGCGTGTCAGGGGCGTTCCGCAGGTGCGACCAGGTAAATCTTGGTCTCTTCGGATTGACGTCACCTGGCGCATGCCCAGTTGATCTGCACCTTCCCGGGCGCTGGCTGCATTTTCGCGCGCGCGGGAAGAGTTGGGGGGCGGGGGATGAAGAACCCGGAAGTGCACCATCTTGCCTCCGTTCGTCCAAACAGTCCAACCTTTTATTGATAATAGTGATAAAGGGGCGCCGTGGTCTGTCTGGCTACTTCCTGCTGTTAAGGGGCGTCGTTAAGGTCGGGGCCCATGGTTGATATTTGGATGCACGGATGAAAAATAAAATAAGGCACAGTATTAGTATAGGAATGAGGAATGGAAGCATTTGTTGTCATATGGGCAAAACCCAGAAGGATAGTCCTGGCAAGGTTGGGGAGTATGAGATAGTTAAGAAAATTTAGTAAGTTTGAGGCGAGTGGGGGAAAGCCAAACTGATTTCCACTGATTGCTTTCGGTAGGGGCCCTTTTTAGTTGGGAATGAGGAATGAGTGCGCAAAGTATTTGTTGGCCGGGCAGCAATTAAGGATTGGAGTTTTTCGTGGAGTGGATGGCTTTCCGTCTACACCTACTACAGAGATATTGGATGGAAGGCTAGGTCCAGAGAAGGACGGCAAAACAGAATAGGTAGCCTCGCTGTTGATTAAAAAAGTAATTGTCTTACCCGCTACCAGGAGAGTTACCCGCGGCTCGGCGAGGGTGATGGGGGTCCCCGAGTCTCGGCACCTTCAGTTGTCATCGTCCAGATGTAGGAGCTGGAAGGAGCTCCCAGGATCCTGGGAAAGGGGGTCACGTAGAGGCGCGGCACCTGTTCTCAGGGTGGGGCAATCAGACTTCCAGTTTCCTCCCTGCTGGCAAGCAGGGCAGGGGGTTGCTGGTGGACGAGGGTTAGGACATTCACTGGCCTAATGTCCTGATGCCTTGCACTTATAGCAAGGCTGCGTTGGGACTCAGGGACCCTGCGGACACCTGTTGGCATAGTGTCCTGCCTTGCCGCACTTATAGCAGGCAGGCTCCTTTTGTAGCCTTGGAGTCTGCGGGGTGTGTGCTCTCTGGTCTGGGGTTACGACTGGGCTGTAAAGCCGCTGCTAGGAGCTGAACCTTCTGTTCAAGGCGAGCCTGCCATCTCCTCTCTGGAGCTATAGACCTTAAAGGCTAATTTAACCAGGTCTTGTATTGGTGTCTGAGGACCATCCTCTACCTTTTGAAGTTTTTTACGAATGTCAGGAGCTGATTGAGAAATGAAATAAGACGCCAAAATGGTGGCCCCTGTGGGGGAGGCAGGATCTAACTGGGTATACTGGGTTAGAACCTCAGTCAGCCTATTTAAGAATGCGGCTGGATTTTCTTCTGGATTTTGAATAATTTCTTTTAATTTGTTAAAATTTACAGTTTTGTTTGAGGCTGCTTGCATACCAGCCAACAAACACTGGACCATTAGGTCTCGCCTACGGCGCCCAGGCTGGTTTGCTTGGTAGTTCCAGTCTGGGTCTGCCGAGGGGACTGCTTGCTCCCCTAGTGGGATGGCGGCATCAGTTAAATGTAGTTGGTTGGCATGCTGCCTGGCGGCTGCTAGGATGCGCTCTTGCTCCTCCGGGTTTAGGGTGGAGGTTAGGATAACCTGGAGGTCATGCCAAGTTAAGTCATAGGCCTGACAAAGGTATCTAAATTCCTTTATGTAGATGGTAGGATTAGCTGAGAAATCACCTAAACGCTTCTCAATTTTGGAAAGATCGGCCAATGAAAAAGGGACATGTACTCTGACTACCCCCTCTGCCCCAGCCACCTCTCGCAAAGGCGCTAACACTGTAGGAGGGTGTGGGGCAGGAGTGGAGACATCAGCAGGGCACTTAGAGCAGGTGTGTGCAGAGACAGGAGACTCAAGACAGCCAGTTGGGGGCCCCGAAGGAGGCACGGGACTGAGGGGATTACTAGTAGGTAAGGAAGAGGAAGGAGGAGTCCGGACAGAGGGAGGAGGAGGAGAAGTATAGGGCGGAAGTGAGGGAAAACCTAGATCCTCTGGCTGAACAGAAAGAAATGAAGACTCCTCTTTTTCGGGTTCCTGTGAGCCGGCGTCCTTGGCTAGCATAACTTGGGCCGAAGAGCACCGGCTATACAGGTCGGGACGAGAGCGTAAGGCCCAAAAGCCTTGTATGTAAGTAATTTCAGACCACTTGCCTAGCCGCTGGCAGAAATTGCTGAGGTCGGTCAGAACATTGCGGTCTAAGGTGCCCTCTGGTGGCCACTGAGACTGATTGTCTAGTATGTATCGCGGCCACGCCACAGTGGAAAGGAAAATTAACCACTTCCTCCTAAGGTCTTGTTCAAGCTGTAAGGTTTTTAAATTGGCTAGGAGGCACCCTAAGGGGGTGCTCTTTGGAAATTTGGACTGGGGGTTTCCCATTTGTTTCCTCTTTACCGACACACAATGGACACAATGGAAATGGAAGTGGATCTCTGCCTGGCTTCAAAGCGTCCTTTGGAACCAGCAGAGACAGACTGGAGGCTCTTGAAGCCAAAGTGGAGGGTACCTTCAGGCGGACGTCTCCGTCCTGCAAGGGTCTCCGAAGCCACGTGGTGGCTTCCAAGCCACTTGGTGGCTCAAAATGGACCTCGGCCTGCGCAGGATTTTGGCTGAGGGTGGTAAAGAGGAGACAAGGGCACTTACCCCAGAGAGGCCGTGAGAGTGAGCGAAGCGGGTCTCAGGTCCTGGTCCGTCCGCGGCGTGGAACGAGGAGGAGGAGGCTCCCCGGACCCTGGGGGCCCTGAGGAGGGGTCTCCTCCCGGGTTTCGGCACCATCTGTCTTGTTTTT
>NW_022322957.1:0-2949 GCF_002776525.5 Piliocolobus tephrosceles
AAAAACAAGACAGATGGTGCCGAAACCCGGGAGGAGACCCCTCCTCAGGGCCCCCAGGGTCCGGGGAGCCTCCTCCTCCTCGTTCCACGCCGCGGACGGACCAGGACCTGAGACCCGCTTCGCTCACTCTCACGGCCTCTCTGGGGTAAGTGCCCTTGTCTCCTCTTTACCACCCTCAGCCAAAATCCTGCGCAGGCCGAGGTCCATTTTGAGCCACCAAGTGGCTTGGAAGCCACCACGTGGCTTCGGAGACCCTTGCAGGACGGAGACGTCCGCCTGAAGGTACCCTCCACTTTGGCTTCAAGAGCCTCCAGTCTGTCTCTGCTGGTTCCAAAGGACGCTTTGAAGCCAGGCAGAGATCCACTTCCATTTCCATTGTGTCCATTGTGTGTCGGTAAAGAGGAAACAAATGGGAAACCCCCAGTCCAAATTTCCAAAGAGCACCCCCTTAGGGTGCCTCCTAGCCAATTTAAAAACCTTACAGCTTGAACAAGACCTTAGGAGGAAGTGGTTAATTTTCCTTTCCACTGTGGCGTGGCCGCGATACATACTAGACAATCAGTCTCAGTGGCCACCAGAGGGCACCTTAGACCGCAATGTTCTGACCGACCTCAGCAATTTCTGCCAGCGGCTAGGCAAGTGGTCTGAAATTACTTACATACAAGGCTTTTGGGCCTTACGCTCTCGTCCCGACCTGTATAGCCGGTGCTCTTCGGCCCAAGTTATGCTAGCCAAGGACGCCGGCTCACAGGAACCCGAAAAAGAGGAGTCTTCATTTCTTTCTGTTCAGCCAGAGGATCTAGGTTTTCCCTCACTTCCGCCCTATACTTCTCCTCCTCCTCCCTCTGTCCGGACTCCTCCTTCCTCTTCCTTACCTACTAGTAATCCCCTCAGTCCCGTGCCTCCTTCGGGGCCCCCAACTGGCTGTCTTGAGTCTCCTGTCTCTGCACACACCTGCTCTAAGTGCCCTGCTGATGTCTCCACTCCTGCCCCACACCCTCCTACAGTGTTAGCGCCTTTGCGAGAGGTGGCTGGGGCAGAGGGGGTAGTCAGAGTACATGTCCCTTTTTCATTGGCCGATCTTTCCAAAATTGAGAAGCGTTTAGGTGATTTCTCAGCTAATCCTACCATCTACATAAAGGAATTTAGATACCTTTGTCAGGCCTATGACTTAACTTGGCATGACCTCCAGGTTATCCTAACCTCCACCCTAAACCCGGAGGAGCAAGAGCGCATCCTAGCAGCCGCCAGGCAGCATGCCAACCAACTACATTTAACTGATGCCGCCATCCCACTAGGGGAGCAAGCAGTCCCCTCGGCAGACCCAGACTGGAACTACCAAGCAAACCAGCCTGGGCGCCGTAGGCGAGACCTAATGGTCCAGTGTTTGTTGGCTGGTATGCAAGCAGCCTCAAACAAAACTGTAAATTTTAACAAATTAAAAGAAATTATTCAAAATCCAGAAGAAAATCCAGCCGCATTCTTAAATAGGCTGACTGAGGTTCTAACCCAGTATACCCAGTTAGATCCTGCCTCCCCCACAGGGGCCACCATTTTGGCGTCTTATTTCATTTCTCAATCAGCTCCTGACATTCGTAAAAAACTTCAAAAGGTAGAGGATGGTCCTCAGACACCAATACAAGACCTGGTTAAATTAGCCTTTAAGGTCTATAGCTCCAGAGAGGAGATGGCAGGCTCGCCTTGAACAGAAGGTTCAGCTCCTAGCAGCGGCTTTACAGCCCAGTCGTAACCCCAGACCAGAGAGCACACACCCCGCAGACTCCAAGGCTACAAAAGGAGCCTGCCTGCTATAAGTGCGGCAAGGCAGGACACTATGCCAACAGGTGTCCGCAGGGTCCCTGAGTCCCAACGCAGCCTTGCTATAAGTGCAAGGCATCAGGACATTAGGCCAGTGAATGTCCTAACCCTCGTCCACCAGCAACCCCCTGCCCTGCTTGCCAGCAGGGAGGAAACTGGAAGTCTGATTGCCCCACCCTGAGAACAGGTGCCGCGCCTCTACGTGACCCCCTTTCCCAGGATCCTGGGAGCTCCTTCCAGCTCCTACATCTGGACGATGACAACTGAAGGTGCCGAGACTCGGGGACCCCCATCACCCTCGCCGAGCCGCGGGTAACTCTCCTGGTAGCGGGTAAGACAATTACTTTTTTAATCAACAGCGAGGCTACCTATTCTGTTTTGCCGTCCTTCTCTGGACCTAGCCTTCCATCCA
Organism: Piliocolobus tephrosceles; assembly: GCF_002776525.5. NCBI lineage: Eukaryota > Metazoa > Chordata > Mammalia > Primates > Cercopithecidae > Piliocolobus > Piliocolobus tephrosceles. Next base: position 2,231 of record NW_022322957.1, read on the forward strand.
ATATCTCTGTAGTAGGTGTAGACGGAAAGCCATCCACTCCACGAAAAACTCCAATCCTTAATTGCTGCCCGGCCAACAAATACTTTGCGCACTCATTCCTCATTCCCAACTAAAAAGGGCCCCTACCGAAAGCAATCAGTGGAAATCAGTTTGGCTTTCCCCCACTCGCCTCAAACTTACTAAATTTTCTTAACTATCTCATACTCCCCAACCTTGCCAGGACTATCCTTCTGGGTTTTGCCCATATGACAACAAATGCTTCCATTCCTCATTCCTATACTAATACTGTGCCTTATTTTATTTTTCATCCGTGCATCCAAATATCAACCATGGGCCCCGACCTTAACGACGCCCCTTAACAGCAGGAAGTAGCCAGACAGACCACGGCGCCCCTTTATCACTATTATCAATAAAAGGTTGGACTGTTTGGACGAACGGAGGCAAGATGGTGCACTTCCGGGTTCTTCATCCCCCGCCCCCCAACTCTTCCCGCGCGCGCGAAAATGCAGCCAGCGCCCGGGAAGGTGCAGATCAACTGGGCATGCGCCAGGTGACGTCAATCCGAAGAGACCAAGATTTACCTGGTCGCACCTGCGGAACGCCCCTGACACGCCCATGCCCCACCTATTGCCCTCCCACTCCTAGAAAAGCCGCTCTCTGCCATTGAGCCACGCGGCCTTCTCACAGCCCCGGCGGCCTTCTTGCAGCCCCACTCCTGT
>NW_022322958.1:0-1132 GCF_002776525.5 Piliocolobus tephrosceles
TAGTCTCCTTAATTGTACATTTGAAAATAGCCAAAAGAATATAAATGGATTGTTTCTAACACAAAGGATAAATGCTTGAGGGGATGAATACCCCATTCTCCATGATGTGGTTATTATGCATTGCATGCCTATAGCAAAACATCTCATGTACTCCATAAATATATACACATTCTATGTACCCACAAAAATTAAAAATAAAAAAATTTAAAGAAATTAATTATGGGGGAAAGAGGAGACAGCTCAATGCAATGCCTGATCCTAGATCAGACCTGGGACCAGGAAAAACATGTTTTTATTTTGCTATAAAGAACATCAATGAGACAATCAGCAACATTTTAAAATGTATGTAGATTTGACAATGTCAAGGTCAATTTTCTGATTCAGATAATTTTACTTTATGTATGTCAGAGAGAGTCCTTGTTTTTAGGAAACACACACTGGAAGACATTATGTCTGCAACCTATTCTCAAACAGTTCAGAAAAAAAACCCATAAAAACAAAGAGAGATAATGATAAAGCAAATGAGATCAAATGTTAATGAATCTGGGTAAAGGGTATATGAGGATTCTTTGCAAATTTTTTTCTACTTTTTCATAAGTCAGATTTTGTTTTTTAAGTGTGAGATATATAGAGAGGTGGATTCAAAGAAACAGCGTGGGAGTAGGGAGTTTGACTGAATGGTTATTGTGGAGGACCAGGTGTCTTAGTAAACGACATTCTGTCACCTGACCGTTCACCACTGCGAGAATTTATGACAATTTACTGCAAAGAGATGCAAACACTTCTTTCCATTTTCATCTCTCCACATGCCTAGAAGAGGACTGACCATTTTGCTTATAGAGGGCCTGGCACATAGTAGGTATTTCATAAGTCTTGAATTGAACAAACCTTTCCACTGGCCAATTGGTTTTCTCTCTCAGCCAAGTTATGGGTATAGGATGTTTCAGGTTACTTTTTTTTTTTTCATGAATTTTGTGTAAGCGGACTGACCATGAATAGTACTTGGCTTAGGCAACAACTCCCACAGACTATGAGGTGTTTCCAGCAAACCTCAAAGGTACTATTAAATGGATACAGCAGGGGCAAAATCAGAACTACCTTTCAAACATTTTCTGGCACTTAATCTCCTTGG
>NW_022322959.1:0-1132 GCF_002776525.5 Piliocolobus tephrosceles
CCAAGGAGATTAAGTGCCAGAAAATGTTTGAAAGGTAGTTCTGATTTTGCCCCTGCTGTATCCATTTAATAGTACCTTTGAGGTTTGCTGGAAACACCTCATAGTCTGTGGGAGTTGTTGCCTAAGCCAAGTACTATTCATGGTCAGTCCGCTTACACAAAATTCATGAAAAAAAAAAAAGTAACCTGAAACATCCTATACCCATAACTTGGCTGAGAGAGAAAACCAATTGGCCAGTGGAAAGGTTTGTTCAATTCAAGACTTATGAAATACCTACTATGTGCCAGGCCCTCTATAAGCAAAATGGTCAGTCCTCTTCTAGGCATGTGGAGAGATGAAAATGGAAAGAAGTGTTTGCATCTCTTTGCAGTAAATTGTCATAAATTCTCGCAGTGGTGAACGGTCAGGTGACAGAATGTCGTTTACTAAGACACCTGGTCCTCCACAATAACCATTCAGTCAAACTCCCTACTCCCACGCTGTTTCTTTGAATCCACCTCTCTATATATCTCACACTTAAAAAACAAAATCTGACTTATGAAAAAGTAGAAAAAAATTTGCAAAGAATCCTCATATACCCTTTACCCAGATTCATTAACATTTGATCTCATTTGCTTTATCATTATCTCTCTTTGTTTTTATGGGTTTTTTTTCTGAACTGTTTGAGAATAGGTTGCAGACATAATGTCTTCCAGTGTGTGTTTCCTAAAAACAAGGACTCTCTCTGACATACATAAAGTAAAATTATCTGAATCAGAAAATTGACCTTGACATTGTCAAATCTACATACATTTTAAAATGTTGCTGATTGTCTCATTGATGTTCTTTATAGCAAAATAAAAACATGTTTTTCCTGGTCCCAGGTCTGATCTAGGATCAGGCATTGCATTGAGCTGTCTCCTCTTTCCCCCATAATTAATTTCTTTAAATTTTTTTATTTTTAATTTTTGTGGGTACATAGAATGTGTATATATTTATGGAGTACATGAGATGTTTTGCTATAGGCATGCAATGCATAATAACCACATCATGGAGAATGGGGTATTCATCCCCTCAAGCATTTATCCTTTGTGTTAGAAACAATCCATTTATATTCTTTTGGCTATTTTCAAATGTACAATTAAGGAGACTA
>NW_022322960.1:0-2182 GCF_002776525.5 Piliocolobus tephrosceles
TATAAATGGATTGTTTGTAACACAAAGGATAAATGCTTGAGGGGATGAATACCCCATTCTCCATGATGTGGTTATTATGCATTGCATGCGTATAGCAAAACATCTCATGTACTCCATAAATATATACATATTCTATGTACCCACAAAAATTAAAAATAAAAAAATTTAAAGAAATTAAGGCCGGGCGCGGTGGCTCACGCCTGTAATCCCAGCACTTTGGGAGGCCGAGACGGGCGGATCACGAGGTCAGGAGATGGAGACCATCCTGGCTAACACAGTGAAACCCCGTCTCTACTAAAAAATGCAAAAAAAAAACTAGCTGGGCGAGGTGGCGGGTGCCTGTAGTCCCAGCTACTCGGGAGGCTGAGGCAGGAGAATGGCATGAACCCAGGAGGCGGAGCTTGCAGTGAGCCGAGATCCGGCCACTGCACCCCAGCCTGGGTGACACAGCGAGACTCCGTCTCAAAAAAAAAAAAAAAAAAAAAAGAAAGAAATTAATCATGGGGGAAAGAGGAGACAGCTCAATGCAATGCCTGATCCTAGATCAGACCTGGGACCAGGAAAAACATGTTTTTCTTTTGCTATAAAGAGCATCAACGAGACAATCAGCAACATTTTAAAATGTATGTAGATTTGACAATGTGAAGGTCAATTTTCTGACTCAGATAATTTTACTTTGTTTATGTCAGAGAGAGTCCTTGTTTTTAGGAAACACACACTGAAAGACATTATGTCTGCAACCTACTCTCAAACAGTTCAGAAAAAAACCCATAAAAACAAAGAGAGATAATAATAAAGCAAATGAGATCAAATGTTAATGAATCTGGGTAAAGGGTATATGAGGATTCTTTGCAAATTTTTTCTACTTTTTCATAAGTCAGATTTTTTTTTTTAAGTGTGAGATATATAAAGAGGTAGATTCAAAGAAAGAAACAGCGTGGGAGTAGGGAGTTTGACTGAATGGTTATTGTGGAGGACCAGGGGTCTTAGTAAATGACATTCTGTCACCTGGCCATTCACCACTGCGAGAATTTATGACAATTTACTGCAAAGAGATGCAAACACTTCTTTCCATTTTCATCTTTCCACATGCCTAGAAGAGGACTGACCATTTTGCTTATAGAGGGCCTGGCACATGGTAGGTATTTCATAAGTAATAACTCTTGAATTGAACAAACCTTTCCATCTGGCCAAATGGTTTTCTCTCTCAGCCAAGTTATGGGTATAGGATGTTTCAGGTTACCTTTTTTTTTTTTTTTTTTTCTCATGAATTTTGTGTAAGTGGACTGACCATGAATAGTATTTGGCTTAGGCAACAACACCCACAGACTATGAGGTGCTTCCAGCAAACCTCAAAGGTACTATTAAATGGATACAGCAGGGGCAAAATCAGAACTACCTTTCAAACATTTTCTGGCACTTAATCTCCTTGGCTTAGGTATTTAGCTGAGAGGAAGCAAGAGGATGCATTGGAAAAAGGACAAAGTTGGATGTTCAAGGTCCTGTGTTTTACTGCCAACTTTCACTACTTACTAGGTGTATTTCCTGGAATTCCATTCAATGTCTCTGAGCCTCTTCAGCTTTAAAATATGGATACTCAGTATGGCGATTCCTCAAGGATCTAGAACTAGATGTACCATATGACCCAGCCATCCCACTACTGGGTATATACCCAAAGGATTATAAATTATGCTACTACAAAGACACATGCACGCGTATGTTTATTGCGGCACTATTCACAATAGCAAAGACTTGGAATCAACCCAAATGTCCATCAGTGACAGACTGGATTAAGAAAATGTGGCACATATACACCATGGAATACTATGCAGCCATAAAAAAGGATGAGTTTGCGTCCTTTGTAAGGACATGGATGCAGCTGGAAACCATCATTCTTAGCAAACTATCACAAGAAGAGAAAACCAAACATCGCATGTTCTCACTCATAGGTGGGAACTGAACAATGAGCTCACTTGGACTCGGGAAGGGGAACATCACACACTGGGGCCTATCATGGGGAGGGGGGAGAGGGGAGGGATTGCATTGGGGAGTTATACCTGATATAACTTAAAGTATAATAAAAAAAATAAAAATAAAAATAAAAAAAATAAAAATAAAAATAAAAAAATAAAATAAAATATGGATACTCATTCTGCTTTGCCTTGTGTGCTTGTTGAGGCAC
>NW_022322961.1:0-2182 GCF_002776525.5 Piliocolobus tephrosceles
GTGCCTCAACAAGCACACAAGGCAAAGCAGAATGAGTATCCATATTTTATTTTATTTTTTTATTTTTATTTTTATTTTTTTTATTTTTATTTTTATTTTTTTTATTATACTTTAAGTTATATCAGGTATAACTCCCCAATGCAATCCCTCCCCTCTCCCCCCTCCCCATGATAGGCCCCAGTGTGTGATGTTCCCCTTCCCGAGTCCAAGTGAGCTCATTGTTCAGTTCCCACCTATGAGTGAGAACATGCGATGTTTGGTTTTCTCTTCTTGTGATAGTTTGCTAAGAATGATGGTTTCCAGCTGCATCCATGTCCTTACAAAGGACGCAAACTCATCCTTTTTTATGGCTGCATAGTATTCCATGGTGTATATGTGCCACATTTTCTTAATCCAGTCTGTCACTGATGGACATTTGGGTTGATTCCAAGTCTTTGCTATTGTGAATAGTGCCGCAATAAACATACGCGTGCATGTGTCTTTGTAGTAGCATAATTTATAATCCTTTGGGTATATACCCAGTAGTGGGATGGCTGGGTCATATGGTACATCTAGTTCTAGATCCTTGAGGAATCGCCATACTGAGTATCCATATTTTAAAGCTGAAGAGGCTCAGAGACATTGAATGGAATTCCAGGAAATACACCTAGTAAGTAGTGAAAGTTGGCAGTAAAACACAGGACCTTGAACATCCAACTTTGTCCTTTTTCCAATGCATCCTCTTGCTTCCTCTCAGCTAAATACCTAAGCCAAGGAGATTAAGTGCCAGAAAATGTTTGAAAGGTAGTTCTGATTTTGCCCCTGCTGTATCCATTTAATAGTACCTTTGAGGTTTGCTGGAAGCACCTCATAGTCTGTGGGTGTTGTTGCCTAAGCCAAATACTATTCATGGTCAGTCCACTTACACAAAATTCATGAGAAAAAAAAAAAAAAAAAAAGGTAACCTGAAACATCCTATACCCATAACTTGGCTGAGAGAGAAAACCATTTGGCCAGATGGAAAGGTTTGTTCAATTCAAGAGTTATTACTTATGAAATACCTACCATGTGCCAGGCCCTCTATAAGCAAAATGGTCAGTCCTCTTCTAGGCATGTGGAAAGATGAAAATGGAAAGAAGTGTTTGCATCTCTTTGCAGTAAATTGTCATAAATTCTCGCAGTGGTGAATGGCCAGGTGACAGAATGTCATTTACTAAGACCCCTGGTCCTCCACAATAACCATTCAGTCAAACTCCCTACTCCCACGCTGTTTCTTTCTTTGAATCTACCTCTTTATATATCTCACACTTAAAAAAAAAAATCTGACTTATGAAAAAGTAGAAAAAATTTGCAAAGAATCCTCATATACCCTTTACCCAGATTCATTAACATTTGATCTCATTTGCTTTATTATTATCTCTCTTTGTTTTTATGGGTTTTTTTCTGAACTGTTTGAGAGTAGGTTGCAGACATAATGTCTTTCAGTGTGTGTTTCCTAAAAACAAGGACTCTCTCTGACATAAACAAAGTAAAATTATCTGAGTCAGAAAATTGACCTTCACATTGTCAAATCTACATACATTTTAAAATGTTGCTGATTGTCTCGTTGATGCTCTTTATAGCAAAAGAAAAACATGTTTTTCCTGGTCCCAGGTCTGATCTAGGATCAGGCATTGCATTGAGCTGTCTCCTCTTTCCCCCATGATTAATTTCTTTCTTTTTTTTTTTTTTTTTTTTTTGAGACGGAGTCTCGCTGTGTCACCCAGGCTGGGGTGCAGTGGCCGGATCTCGGCTCACTGCAAGCTCCGCCTCCTGGGTTCATGCCATTCTCCTGCCTCAGCCTCCCGAGTAGCTGGGACTACAGGCACCCGCCACCTCGCCCAGCTAGTTTTTTTTTTGCATTTTTTAGTAGAGACGGGGTTTCACTGTGTTAGCCAGGATGGTCTCCATCTCCTGACCTCGTGATCCGCCCGTCTCGGCCTCCCAAAGTGCTGGGATTACAGGCGTGAGCCACCGCGCCCGGCCTTAATTTCTTTAAATTTTTTTATTTTTAATTTTTGTGGGTACATAGAATATGTATATATTTATGGAGTACATGAGATGTTTTGCTATACGCATGCAATGCATAATAACCACATCATGGAGAATGGGGTATTCATCCCCTCAAGCATTTATCCTTTGTGTTACAAACAATCCATTTATA
>NW_022322962.1:0-1751 GCF_002776525.5 Piliocolobus tephrosceles
CCGCTCCTTGTGAGACCCTAAACTCACGACCTCCCCTCCTGTCCTCTACTCTCCACAAAGCCACCCTTATCGGAGACAGTCAGTCTGCTTCCCTCCACCTGCTTCCCAGTTGCCCCAAGGCAAATCCAAAGTCCTCCACTGGCCCACCCTCCTCTACTGACGCCTCCCTCACCCTCCGGTCAGTCAAAGGGCCCCAACCAGAGGCTTCCCTGGGCCCTTTCATAAGACAGGAGCTTTCCTTCTCAGGTCCGGCTATAGATACATTGTACCCGCGCCTCACCGCAGGAGTGAGAGCTGCAGGGGCGGAGAGGGCTTGGTTCTTTTGCCTAAAGCCTGCCCTGACTCACCAAAGGCGGTCCGTTAATGTGTGCAATGATTACAGAAACATAGAAGTAGGCTGGGGGTGGTAGCTCAAGCCTGTTATCCCAGCACTTTGGGAGGCCGAGGCAGGTGGATCACTTGAGGTCAGGAGTTCGAGACCAGCCTGACCAACACAGTGAAACCCCACCTCTACTAAAAAAAAAAAAAAAAAAAAAAAATCAGGTGGGCATGGTGGTGCATGTCTATAATCCCAACTGCTTGGGAGATTGGAACAGGAAAATCGCTTGAACCCGGGAGGCAGAGGTTGCAGTGAGCCCAGATCAAGCCACTGCACTCCAGGCTGGGCAACAGAGGGAGACTCCATCTCAAAAAAAAAAAAAAAAAAAACACACAGAAACAAAATCTTAATCATAGTAAGACACAGTTGAAAAGATATGAAGGAATGACTCCCCGAGGCTACTGCATGCCACCCCTTCAATCATTTTCCATTCAGAAAACTTCAGATCACATCATTTACATGTGTACGTTAAGACAAGGGGTCCTATATTAATGAATCTTCTCCGTCAAAATCCTGGTCAAAGTCAGAAAACAATCCCACTGGACTCCTGGGAGCATTTCACGTTGGAGAAACCTGGAGAAGTGGAGAAGCTGATCTGCACGATTTGCAAACCGCCCCACTGGCCACAGGGGGACCCGCAGCACTGGCGCCCTCCTCGTGAGAGTCGGAGCCTCACTCAGACCCACACAGTCAGGATTTGCACCTCCGAAGGCTCCCCCAGGCCGCTCTGGGCACATGGAAGCTGGGAAGACAGCAAATAGGCCCTGGGGCTGGGGGGGTCTAGCACACTTCAGGCTTTTCTCTTTTGCCTCCTGAAGACTTTCACTGTGGATGTGTGTTAGGGAAGAGGGGAGTGAAGAAACAGACAGGGAGAGAAGACAGAGACTGAGTGATGCCTCCATTCCGCAGAGGAAAACACCGAGACCCTATCTCAGCACTTGAGACAGCAGGGCCAGGGTGGGATTTATAGAAAATAAGTCTCTGCCTCTCAGTGCTCTGGTCTGCCATGTGTCTGGCTGCCTCTTCCATCCTGACAAGCACAATGACTATAATTCCAAACAAAGGACTGGGAGTTGGGGGTGAAGATGGAGAGAATGAAGGAGTGGGGAGGGAAACGGCAGCCTCTGGGCAGCTACTCTCTAATAAACACAAACACAATACCAGAAAGGGCTTGTAGAAAAGAAACACAAAACGCAACCCAACTAGTTACTGATACATGGCCTCTGTTCCATATTCACCCGCACGTTCTTAACAGAAACGCAACTGTGAACGTGCAATCTGGTATCCTGATGTTTGCCCTGACCACGTTGTTACCGCATCTTCACCTTTCTAATTTTAATTGCTTCTGACGGCCCATCCGATTGGTAGAGCT
>NW_022322963.1:0-1751 GCF_002776525.5 Piliocolobus tephrosceles
AGCTCTACCAATCGGATGGGCCGTCAGAAGCAATTAAAATTAGAAAGGTGAAGATGCGGTAACAACGTGGTCAGGGCAAACATCAGGATACCAGATTGCACGTTCACAGTTGCGTTTCTGTTAAGAACGTGCGGGTGAATATGGAACAGAGGCCATGTATCAGTAACTAGTTGGGTTGCGTTTTGTGTTTCTTTTCTACAAGCCCTTTCTGGTATTGTGTTTGTGTTTATTAGAGAGTAGCTGCCCAGAGGCTGCCGTTTCCCTCCCCACTCCTTCATTCTCTCCATCTTCACCCCCAACTCCCAGTCCTTTGTTTGGAATTATAGTCATTGTGCTTGTCAGGATGGAAGAGGCAGCCAGACACATGGCAGACCAGAGCACTGAGAGGCAGAGACTTATTTTCTATAAATCCCACCCTGGCCCTGCTGTCTCAAGTGCTGAGATAGGGTCTCGGTGTTTTCCTCTGCGGAATGGAGGCATCACTCAGTCTCTGTCTTCTCTCCCTGTCTGTTTCTTCACTCCCCTCTTCCCTAACACACATCCACAGTGAAAGTCTTCAGGAGGCAAAAGAGAAAAGCCTGAAGTGTGCTAGACCCCCCCAGCCCCAGGGCCTATTTGCTGTCTTCCCAGCTTCCATGTGCCCAGAGCGGCCTGGGGGAGCCTTCGGAGGTGCAAATCCTGACTGTGTGGGTCTGAGTGAGGCTCCGACTCTCACGAGGAGGGCGCCAGTGCTGCGGGTCCCCCTGTGGCCAGTGGGGCGGTTTGCAAATCGTGCAGATCAGCTTCTCCACTTCTCCAGGTTTCTCCAACGTGAAATGCTCCCAGGAGTCCAGTGGGATTGTTTTCTGACTTTGACCAGGATTTTGACGGAGAAGATTCATTAATATAGGACCCCTTGTCTTAACGTACACATGTAAATGATGTGATCTGAAGTTTTCTGAATGGAAAATGATTGAAGGGGTGGCATGCAGTAGCCTCGGGGAGTCATTCCTTCATATCTTTTCAACTGTGTCTTACTATGATTAAGATTTTGTTTCTGTGTGTTTTTTTTTTTTTTTTTTTTGAGATGGAGTCTCCCTCTGTTGCCCAGCCTGGAGTGCAGTGGCTTGATCTGGGCTCACTGCAACCTCTGCCTCCCGGGTTCAAGCGATTTTCCTGTTCCAATCTCCCAAGCAGTTGGGATTATAGACATGCACCACCATGCCCACCTGATTTTTTTTTTTTTTTTTTTTTTTTAGTAGAGGTGGGGTTTCACTGTGTTGGTCAGGCTGGTCTCGAACTCCTGACCTCAAGTGATCCACCTGCCTCGGCCTCCCAAAGTGCTGGGATAACAGGCTTGAGCTACCACCCCCAGCCTACTTCTATGTTTCTGTAATCATTGCACACATTAACGGACCGCCTTTGGTGAGTCAGGGCAGGCTTTAGGCAAAAGAACCAAGCCCTCTCCGCCCCTGCAGCTCTCACTCCTGCGGTGAGGCGCGGGTACAATGTATCTATAGCCGGACCTGAGAAGGAAAGCTCCTGTCTTATGAAAGGGCCCAGGGAAGCCTCTGGTTGGGGCCCTTTGACTGACCGGAGGGTGAGGGAGGCGTCAGTAGAGGAGGGTGGGCCAGTGGAGGACTTTGGATTTGCCTTGGGGCAACTGGGAAGCAGGTGGAGGGAAGCAGACTGACTGTCTCCGATAAGGGTGGCTTTGTGGAGAGTAGAGGACAGGAGGGGAGGTCGTGAGTTTAGGGTCTCACAAGGAGCGG
>NW_022322964.1:0-1240 GCF_002776525.5 Piliocolobus tephrosceles
GCTTGTTATCCTAGCACTTTGGGAGGCCCAGGCGGGCAGATCACTTGAGGTCAGGAGTTTGAGACCAGCCTGGCCAACATGGTGAAACCCTCTCTCTACCAAAAACTACAAAAATTGGCCAGGAGTGGTGGCACATGCCTGTAGTCCCAGCTACTCAGGAAGCTGATCTGAGGTGGGAGATTTGCTTGAACCTAGGAGGCAGAGGTTGCAGTGAGCCAAGATCTGAGATCGTGCCACTGCACTCCAGCCTGGACAACAGAGTGAGTGAGACTCTGTCTCAAAAAATAAATAAATTAAAAAAAAAAAAATTCACTCTTTGAGCTGTGGTCACAGTAGTGGCATCTACCGTCTGGTGGCTTTAGGAGGCAGTGGTGATGGTGGAGCCTGCGAGACATCTGCTGGACAGTGCTGTTTCCTAACCAGATCCTTCCTGGGTCTGATTTTGGCTTTGGTTCTACAAATCCAGACAGACTCAGTTCCTTGTTTCTTGCTTGTTGGAATGGGCGTTGCAGCCTGTTAAGTATCCATGTCTTCCCCTTTGTTCCTAACACAACCTTTTCTTTTTCTTTAATTTTCCTAGGGGGGGTGCCCTAACCCTAGTTCCAAGGCAAGTCTAGTCCAATCAGGGCATGATAGTCCCTGGGCTGTGACTCAAGATGGACCAATCAGACTGAGAGGAGGGTTTATGTTCCATAGTTGGAAAAAGTATTTTCCTCTCTCACCTGCTATATGTGAGCAAGAAAGCATTCCACCCTGATTGCCACTCCAGGTATCCTTGTGGATCTTGTGACCAGGCGGCCACCCTTCTAAGGTTGAAGTCAATGCTGTGGCCAGCAGTGGAGAGATTGAAAGATTTAGGACCCTTGACATTATGCACATGGCGGAATGAACCAATCCTGAAACCTCCCCTCCCAGGCACTTCCTTTATGTGCAAGAAGATATTTCATTTTCTTTCTTTTTTCTTTTTTGAGACGGAGTCTAGCTCTGTCGCCCAGGCTGGAGTGCAGTGGCCGGATCTCAGCTCACTGCAAGCCCCGCCTCCCGGGTTTACGCCATTCTCCTGCCTCAGCCTCCCGTGTAGCTGGGACTACAGGCGCCCGCCACCTCGCCCGGCTAGTTTTTTGTAATTTTAGTAGAGACGGGGTTTCACTGTGTTAGCCAGGATGGTCTCGATCTCCTGACCTCGTGATCCGCCCGTCTCGGCCTCCCAAAGTGCTGGGATTACAGGCTTGAGCCACCG
>NW_022322965.1:0-1509 GCF_002776525.5 Piliocolobus tephrosceles
TATTCTAAGCACTGCTGTGAAGACTCTCCTTTTACCCCCATCTGCCCATGTCTGCCGCAGCTCACATGCTCTGCCTTCCAGCTGTAATAGCTGAGTGCCCATTTACCCCACCCCCGACACACTCAAGTCCCTGGGTCTCCTCGGCGGGTGTCTGTGGGCACAGGGCTGCCCTGCCACATGCCCCACCCCATAACCTTCCATCTGTGGCTGCTCCTTGTGAGACCCTAAACTCACGACCTCCCCTCCTGTCCTCTCCTCTCCACAAAGCCACCCTTATCAGAGACAGTCAGTCTGCTTCCCTCCACCTGCTTCCCAGTTGCCCCAAGGCAAATCCAAAGTCCTCCACTGGCCCACCCTCCTCTACTGACTCCTCCCTCACCCTCTGGTCAGGTCAAAGGGCCCCAACCAGAGGCTTCCCTGGGCCCTTTCATAAGACAGGAGCTTTTCTTCTCGGGTCCGGCTATAGATACATTGTACCCGTGCCTCACCGCAGGAGTGAGAGCTGCAGGGGCGGAGAGGGCTTGGTTCTTTTGCCTAAAGCCTGCCCTGACTCACCGAAGGCGGTCCGTTAATGTGCGCAATGATTACAGCAACACAGAAATAAGGCTGGGGGTGGTGGCTCAAGCCTGTTATCCCAGCACTTTGGGAGGCCGAGGCAGGTGGATCACTTGAGGTCAGGAGTTCGAGAGCAGCCTGACCAACACAGTGAAACCCCACCTCTACTAAAGATACAAAAAAAAAAAAAAAAAAAAAAATCAGGTGGGCATGGTGGCGCATGTCTATAATCCCAACTGCTTGGGAGGTTGGAACAGGAAAATCGCTTGAACCCGGGAGGCACAGGTTGCAGTGAGCCCAGATCAAGCCACTGCACTCCAGGCTGGGCAACAGAGGGAGACTCCATCTCAAAAAAAACCCCCACACACAGAAACAAAATCTTAATCATAGTAAGACACAGCTGAAAAGATATGAAGGAATGACTCCCCGAGGCTACTGCATGCCACCCTTTCAATCATTTTCCATTCAGAAAACTTCAGATCATTTATATATGTACGTTAAGACAAGGGGTCCTATATTAATGAATCTTCTCCGTCAAAATCCTGGTCAAAGTCAGAAAACAATCCCACCGGACTCCTGGGAGCATCTCACATTGGAGAAACCTGGAGAAGTGGAGAAGCTGATCTGCAGGATTTGCAAACCGCCCCACTGGCCACAGGGGGACCCGCAGCACTGGCGCCCTCCCCGTGAGCGTCGGAGCCTCACTCAGACCCACACAGTCAGGATTTGCACCTCCGAAGGCTCCCCCAGGCCACTCTGGGCACATGGAAGCTGGGAAGACAGCAAATAGGCCCTGGGGCTGGGGGGGTCTAGCACATTTCAGCCTTTTCTCTTTTGTCTTCTGAAGACTTTCACTGTGGATGTGTGTTAGGGAAGAGGGGAGTGAAGAAAGAGACAGGGAGAGAACACAGAGACTGAGTGATGCCTCCATTCCGCAGAGGAAAACACCGAGAC
>NW_022322966.1:0-1509 GCF_002776525.5 Piliocolobus tephrosceles
GTCTCGGTGTTTTCCTCTGCGGAATGGAGGCATCACTCAGTCTCTGTGTTCTCTCCCTGTCTCTTTCTTCACTCCCCTCTTCCCTAACACACATCCACAGTGAAAGTCTTCAGAAGACAAAAGAGAAAAGGCTGAAATGTGCTAGACCCCCCCAGCCCCAGGGCCTATTTGCTGTCTTCCCAGCTTCCATGTGCCCAGAGTGGCCTGGGGGAGCCTTCGGAGGTGCAAATCCTGACTGTGTGGGTCTGAGTGAGGCTCCGACGCTCACGGGGAGGGCGCCAGTGCTGCGGGTCCCCCTGTGGCCAGTGGGGCGGTTTGCAAATCCTGCAGATCAGCTTCTCCACTTCTCCAGGTTTCTCCAATGTGAGATGCTCCCAGGAGTCCGGTGGGATTGTTTTCTGACTTTGACCAGGATTTTGACGGAGAAGATTCATTAATATAGGACCCCTTGTCTTAACGTACATATATAAATGATCTGAAGTTTTCTGAATGGAAAATGATTGAAAGGGTGGCATGCAGTAGCCTCGGGGAGTCATTCCTTCATATCTTTTCAGCTGTGTCTTACTATGATTAAGATTTTGTTTCTGTGTGTGGGGGTTTTTTTTGAGATGGAGTCTCCCTCTGTTGCCCAGCCTGGAGTGCAGTGGCTTGATCTGGGCTCACTGCAACCTGTGCCTCCCGGGTTCAAGCGATTTTCCTGTTCCAACCTCCCAAGCAGTTGGGATTATAGACATGCGCCACCATGCCCACCTGATTTTTTTTTTTTTTTTTTTTTTTGTATCTTTAGTAGAGGTGGGGTTTCACTGTGTTGGTCAGGCTGCTCTCGAACTCCTGACCTCAAGTGATCCACCTGCCTCGGCCTCCCAAAGTGCTGGGATAACAGGCTTGAGCCACCACCCCCAGCCTTATTTCTGTGTTGCTGTAATCATTGCGCACATTAACGGACCGCCTTCGGTGAGTCAGGGCAGGCTTTAGGCAAAAGAACCAAGCCCTCTCCGCCCCTGCAGCTCTCACTCCTGCGGTGAGGCACGGGTACAATGTATCTATAGCCGGACCCGAGAAGAAAAGCTCCTGTCTTATGAAAGGGCCCAGGGAAGCCTCTGGTTGGGGCCCTTTGACCTGACCAGAGGGTGAGGGAGGAGTCAGTAGAGGAGGGTGGGCCAGTGGAGGACTTTGGATTTGCCTTGGGGCAACTGGGAAGCAGGTGGAGGGAAGCAGACTGACTGTCTCTGATAAGGGTGGCTTTGTGGAGAGGAGAGGACAGGAGGGGAGGTCGTGAGTTTAGGGTCTCACAAGGAGCAGCCACAGATGGAAGGTTATGGGGTGGGGCATGTGGCAGGGCAGCCCTGTGCCCACAGACACCCGCCGAGGAGACCCAGGGACTTGAGTGTGTCGGGGGTGGGGTAAATGGGCACTCAGCTATTACAGCTGGAAGGCAGAGCATGTGAGCTGCGGCAGACATGGGCAGATGGGGGTAAAAGGAGAGTCTTCACAGCAGTGCTTAGAATA
>NW_022322967.1:0-351 GCF_002776525.5 Piliocolobus tephrosceles
TTCCCTGGGCCCTTTCATAAGACAGGAGCTTTTCTTCTCAGGTCCGGTATAGGTACATTGTACCTGCGCCTCACCGCAGGAGTGAGAGCCGCAGGGGTGGAGAGGGCTTGGTTCTTTTGCCTAAAGCCTGCCCTGACTCACTGAAGGTGGTCCGTTAATGTGCGCAATGATTACAGAAACACAGAAATAAGGCTGGGGGTGGTGGCTCAAGCCTGTTATCCCAGTACTTTGGGAGGCTGAGGCAGGTGGATCACTTGAGGTCAGGAGTTCGAGACCAGCCTGACCAATACAGTGAAACCCCACCTCTACTAAAGATACAAAAAAAAAAAAAAAATCAGGTGGGCATGGTGG
>NW_022322967.1:451-1170 GCF_002776525.5 Piliocolobus tephrosceles
CAGGTGGGCATGGTGGCGCATGTCTATAATCCCAACTGCTTGGGAGGTTGGAACAGGAAAATCGCTTGAACCCAGGAGGCAGAGGTTGCAGTGAGCCCAGATCAAGCCACTGCACTCCAGGCTGGGCAACAGAGGGAGACTCCATCTCAAAAAAAAAAAACCCCACACACAAACAAAATCTTAATCATAGTAAGACACAGCTGAAAAGATATGAAGGAATGACTCCCCGAGGCTACTGCATGCCACCCCTTCAATCATTTTCCATTCAGAAAACTTCAGATCATTTACATATGTACGTTAAGACAAGGGGTCCTATATTAATGAATCTTCTCCGTCAAAATCCTGGTCAAAGTCAGAAAACAATCCCACCAGACTCCTGGGAGCATCTCACGTTGGAGAAACCTGGAGAAGTGGAGAAGCTGATCTGCACGATTTGCAAACCGCCCCATTGGCCACAGGGGGACCCGCAGCACTGGCGCCCTCCCCGTGAGAGTCGGAGCCTCACTCAGACCCACACAGTCAGGATTTGCACCTCCGAAGGCTCCCCCAGGCGGCTCTGGGCACATGAAAGCTGGGAAGACAGCAAATAGGCCCTGGGGCTGGGGGGGTCTAGCACACTTCAGTCTTTTCTCTTTTGCCTCCTGAAGACTTTCACTGTGGATGTGTGGAAGAGGGGAGTGAAGAAAGAGACAGGGAGAGAAGACAGAGACTGAGTGATG
>NW_022322968.1:0-719 GCF_002776525.5 Piliocolobus tephrosceles
CATCACTCAGTCTCTGTCTTCTCTCCCTGTCTCTTTCTTCACTCCCCTCTTCCACACATCCACAGTGAAAGTCTTCAGGAGGCAAAAGAGAAAAGACTGAAGTGTGCTAGACCCCCCCAGCCCCAGGGCCTATTTGCTGTCTTCCCAGCTTTCATGTGCCCAGAGCCGCCTGGGGGAGCCTTCGGAGGTGCAAATCCTGACTGTGTGGGTCTGAGTGAGGCTCCGACTCTCACGGGGAGGGCGCCAGTGCTGCGGGTCCCCCTGTGGCCAATGGGGCGGTTTGCAAATCGTGCAGATCAGCTTCTCCACTTCTCCAGGTTTCTCCAACGTGAGATGCTCCCAGGAGTCTGGTGGGATTGTTTTCTGACTTTGACCAGGATTTTGACGGAGAAGATTCATTAATATAGGACCCCTTGTCTTAACGTACATATGTAAATGATCTGAAGTTTTCTGAATGGAAAATGATTGAAGGGGTGGCATGCAGTAGCCTCGGGGAGTCATTCCTTCATATCTTTTCAGCTGTGTCTTACTATGATTAAGATTTTGTTTGTGTGTGGGGTTTTTTTTTTTTGAGATGGAGTCTCCCTCTGTTGCCCAGCCTGGAGTGCAGTGGCTTGATCTGGGCTCACTGCAACCTCTGCCTCCTGGGTTCAAGCGATTTTCCTGTTCCAACCTCCCAAGCAGTTGGGATTATAGACATGCGCCACCATGCCCACCTG
>NW_022322968.1:819-1170 GCF_002776525.5 Piliocolobus tephrosceles
CCACCATGCCCACCTGATTTTTTTTTTTTTTTTGTATCTTTAGTAGAGGTGGGGTTTCACTGTATTGGTCAGGCTGGTCTCGAACTCCTGACCTCAAGTGATCCACCTGCCTCAGCCTCCCAAAGTACTGGGATAACAGGCTTGAGCCACCACCCCCAGCCTTATTTCTGTGTTTCTGTAATCATTGCGCACATTAACGGACCACCTTCAGTGAGTCAGGGCAGGCTTTAGGCAAAAGAACCAAGCCCTCTCCACCCCTGCGGCTCTCACTCCTGCGGTGAGGCGCAGGTACAATGTACCTATACCGGACCTGAGAAGAAAAGCTCCTGTCTTATGAAAGGGCCCAGGGAA
>NW_022322969.1:0-2484 GCF_002776525.5 Piliocolobus tephrosceles
GAAGAAGAACCCGGAAGTGCACCATCCTGCCTCCGTTCGTCCAAACAGTCCAACCTTTTATTGATAATAGTGATAAAGGGGCGCAGTCGTCTGTCTGGCTACTTCCTGCTGTTAAGGGGCGTCGTTAAGGTCGGGGCCCATGGTTGGTATTTGGACGTATGGATGAAGAATAAAATAAGGCACAGTATTAGTATAGGAATGAGGAATGGAAGCATTTGTTGGAATATGGGCAAAACCCAGAAGGAAGGTCCTGGCAAGGTTGGGGAGTATGAGATAGTTAAGAAAATTTAGTAAGTTTGAGGCGAGTGGGGGAAAGCCAAACTGATTTCCACTGATTGCTTTAGGTAGGGGCCCTTTTTAGCTGGGAATGAGGAACAACTGCGCAAAGTAGTTGTTGGCCAGGCAGCAATTAAGAAGTGGAGTTTTTCGTGGAGTGGATGGCTTTCCGCTTACTCCTACTACAGAGATATTGGATGGAAGGCTAGGTCCAGAGAAGGATGGCAAAACAGAATAGGTAGCCTCGCTGTTGATTAAAAAATTGTCTTACCCGCTACCAGGAGAGTTACCTGCGGCTTGGCGAGGATGATGGGGGTCCCCGAGTCTCGGCACCTTCAGTTGTTGTCGTCCAGATGTAGGAGCTGGAAGGAGCTCCCAGGATCCTGGGAAAGGGGGTCACGTGGAGACGCAACACCTGTTCTCAGGGTGGGGCAATCAGACTTCCAATGTCCTCCCTGCTGGCAAGCAGGGCAGGGGGTTGCTGGTGGACGAAGGCTAGGACATTCACTGGCCTAATGTCCTGATGCCTTGGGGCTCGGGGACCTTGCGGACACCTGTTGGCATAGTGTCCTGCCTTGCCGCACTTATAGCAGGCAGGCTCCTTTTGTAGCCTTGGAGTCTGCGGAGTATGTGCTCTCTGGCCTGGGGTTACGACTGGGCTGTAAAGCCGCTGCTAGGAGCTGTAACTCAGCCGTCTCCTCTCTGGAGCTATAGACCCCAAGGGCTAATTTAACTAGGTCTTGTATTGGTATCCGAGGACCATCCTCTACCCTTTGAAGTTTTTTTTTTTTTTACGAATGTCAGGAGCTGACTGAGAAATGAAATAAGATGCCAAAATGGTGGCCCCTGTGGGGGAGGCCGGATCCAACCGGGTATATTGGGTTAGAACCTCAGTCAGTTTAGGGTAGAGGTTAGGATAACCTGGAGGTCATGCCAAGTTAAGTCATAGGCCTGACAAAGGTGTCTAAATTCCTTTATGTATATGGTAGGATTAGCTGAGAAATCACCTAAACGCTTCTCAATTTTGGAAAGATCGGCCGATGAAAAAGGGACATGTACTCTGACTACCCCCTCTGCCCCAGCCACCTCTCGCAAAGGTGCTAACACTGTAGGAGGGTGTGGGCAGAGATAGGGGACTCAAGACAGCCAGTTGGGGGCCCCGAAGGAAGCATGGGACCGAGTGGATTACTAGTAGATAAGGAGGAGGAAGGAGGAGTCTGGGCAGGAAGGGAGGGGGTGGAGAGAAGGAGGAGTATAGGGACGAGAGCTTAAGGCCCAAAAGCCTTGTACGTAATTAATTTCGGACCACTTGCCTAGCCACTGGCAGAAATTGCTGAGGTCGATCACGCCACAGTGGAAAGGAAAATTAACCGCTTCCTCCTAAGGTCTTGTTCGAGCTGTAAGGTTTTTAAATTGGCTAGGAGGCACCCTAAGGGGGTGCTCTTTGGAAATTTGGACTGGGGGTTTCCCATTTGTTTCCTCTTTACTTACACAATGGACACAATGGAAATGGAAGTGGATCTCTGCCTGGCTTCAAAGCGTCCTTTGGAACCAGCAGAGACAGACTGGAGGCTCATGGAGCCAAAGTGGAGATTACCTTCAGGCGGACGTCTCCATCCTGAACAGGGTCTCCCGAGCCACTTGGTGGCTCAAAATGGACCTCGGACCTGCGCAGGATTTGGGCCGAGGGACACAGTGGACACAATGGAAATGGAAGTGGATCTCTGCCTGGCTTCAAAGCGTCCTTTGGAACCAGCAGAGACAGACTGGAGGCTTTTGAAGCCAAAGTGGAGATTACCTTCAGGCGGACGTCTCCGTCCTGCAAGGCTCTCCCAAGCCACTTGGTGGCTCAAAATGGACCTCGGACCCGCGCAGGATTTCTGGCCGAGGGAGGTAAAGAGGAGACAAGGGCACTTACCCCAGAGAGGCCGTGAGAGTGAGCGAAGCGGGTCTCAGGTCCTGGTCCGTCCGTGGCGTTGAACGAGGAGGAGGAGGAAGCTCCCCGGACCCTGGGGGCCCTGAGGAGGGGTCTCCTCCCGGGTTCGGCACCAACTGATTTGTTTTTCTAAGACCACCAGAGTGGGCACAAAAGAACCAGCGAGTAGGCAAGGCTAAAAGCAAAACTGCAAATTTATTCTTTGGTCATCTAGCTTCAGGGACCGGAGCTGGGTTGGGGGGAGTTTCTAATACAGTCCCGACAAGAGTGGG
>NW_022322970.1:0-2484 GCF_002776525.5 Piliocolobus tephrosceles
CCCACTCTTGTCGGGACTGTATTAGAAACTCCCCCCAACCCAGCTCCGGTCCCTGAAGCTAGATGACCAAAGAATAAATTTGCAGTTTTGCTTTTAGCCTTGCCTACTCGCTGGTTCTTTTGTGCCCACTCTGGTGGTCTTAGAAAAACAAATCAGTTGGTGCCGAACCCGGGAGGAGACCCCTCCTCAGGGCCCCCAGGGTCCGGGGAGCTTCCTCCTCCTCCTCGTTCAACGCCACGGACGGACCAGGACCTGAGACCCGCTTCGCTCACTCTCACGGCCTCTCTGGGGTAAGTGCCCTTGTCTCCTCTTTACCTCCCTCGGCCAGAAATCCTGCGCGGGTCCGAGGTCCATTTTGAGCCACCAAGTGGCTTGGGAGAGCCTTGCAGGACGGAGACGTCCGCCTGAAGGTAATCTCCACTTTGGCTTCAAAAGCCTCCAGTCTGTCTCTGCTGGTTCCAAAGGACGCTTTGAAGCCAGGCAGAGATCCACTTCCATTTCCATTGTGTCCACTGTGTCCCTCGGCCCAAATCCTGCGCAGGTCCGAGGTCCATTTTGAGCCACCAAGTGGCTCGGGAGACCCTGTTCAGGATGGAGACGTCCGCCTGAAGGTAATCTCCACTTTGGCTCCATGAGCCTCCAGTCTGTCTCTGCTGGTTCCAAAGGACGCTTTGAAGCCAGGCAGAGATCCACTTCCATTTCCATTGTGTCCATTGTGTAAGTAAAGAGGAAACAAATGGGAAACCCCCAGTCCAAATTTCCAAAGAGCACCCCCTTAGGGTGCCTCCTAGCCAATTTAAAAACCTTACAGCTCGAACAAGACCTTAGGAGGAAGCGGTTAATTTTCCTTTCCACTGTGGCGTGATCGACCTCAGCAATTTCTGCCAGTGGCTAGGCAAGTGGTCCGAAATTAATTACGTACAAGGCTTTTGGGCCTTAAGCTCTCGTCCCTATACTCCTCCTTCTCTCCACCCCCTCCCTTCCTGCCCAGACTCCTCCTTCCTCCTCCTTATCTACTAGTAATCCACTCGGTCCCATGCTTCCTTCGGGGCCCCCAACTGGCTGTCTTGAGTCCCCTATCTCTGCCCACACCCTCCTACAGTGTTAGCACCTTTGCGAGAGGTGGCTGGGGCAGAGGGGGTAGTCAGAGTACATGTCCCTTTTTCATCGGCCGATCTTTCCAAAATTGAGAAGCGTTTAGGTGATTTCTCAGCTAATCCTACCATATACATAAAGGAATTTAGACACCTTTGTCAGGCCTATGACTTAACTTGGCATGACCTCCAGGTTATCCTAACCTCTACCCTAAACTGACTGAGGTTCTAACCCAATATACCCGGTTGGATCCGGCCTCCCCCACAGGGGCCACCATTTTGGCATCTTATTTCATTTCTCAGTCAGCTCCTGACATTCGTAAAAAAAAAAAAAACTTCAAAGGGTAGAGGATGGTCCTCGGATACCAATACAAGACCTAGTTAAATTAGCCCTTGGGGTCTATAGCTCCAGAGAGGAGACGGCTGAGTTACAGCTCCTAGCAGCGGCTTTACAGCCCAGTCGTAACCCCAGGCCAGAGAGCACATACTCCGCAGACTCCAAGGCTACAAAAGGAGCCTGCCTGCTATAAGTGCGGCAAGGCAGGACACTATGCCAACAGGTGTCCGCAAGGTCCCCGAGCCCCAAGGCATCAGGACATTAGGCCAGTGAATGTCCTAGCCTTCGTCCACCAGCAACCCCCTGCCCTGCTTGCCAGCAGGGAGGACATTGGAAGTCTGATTGCCCCACCCTGAGAACAGGTGTTGCGTCTCCACGTGACCCCCTTTCCCAGGATCCTGGGAGCTCCTTCCAGCTCCTACATCTGGACGACAACAACTGAAGGTGCCGAGACTCGGGGACCCCCATCATCCTCGCCAAGCCGCAGGTAACTCTCCTGGTAGCGGGTAAGACAATTTTTTAATCAACAGCGAGGCTACCTATTCTGTTTTGCCATCCTTCTCTGGACCTAGCCTTCCATCCAATATCTCTGTAGTAGGAGTAAGCGGAAAGCCATCCACTCCACGAAAAACTCCACTTCTTAATTGCTGCCTGGCCAACAACTACTTTGCGCAGTTGTTCCTCATTCCCAGCTAAAAAGGGCCCCTACCTAAAGCAATCAGTGGAAATCAGTTTGGCTTTCCCCCACTCGCCTCAAACTTACTAAATTTTCTTAACTATCTCATACTCCCCAACCTTGCCAGGACCTTCCTTCTGGGTTTTGCCCATATTCCAACAAATGCTTCCATTCCTCATTCCTATACTAATACTGTGCCTTATTTTATTCTTCATCCATACGTCCAAATACCAACCATGGGCCCCGACCTTAACGACGCCCCTTAACAGCAGGAAGTAGCCAGACAGACGACTGCGCCCCTTTATCACTATTATCAATAAAAGGTTGGACTGTTTGGACGAACGGAGGCAGGATGGTGCACTTCCGGGTTCTTCTTC
>NW_022322971.1:0-1693 GCF_002776525.5 Piliocolobus tephrosceles
CAGGTGCATCTGTTCTACCTTGCCTGGAAGTGGAAATTTCTTCAAGTGAATTTATCACCAACTGGCGTGACAGAACTCCTGGTTTAGTGTCTAGCTGTCCCCACTAAGACCAATCACCATGCCATCAGGCACTCTCTTCCCTCTGTGCTGTGTACTGGGACCTGAAACAGCGCCCAGCACCCTGAGAGCACAGGATGCCTGAGGGGCAAGAAAGAATGAAGGCAGCTTCTTATGTGCCCCACCCAGTCAACCCAAGTCAAGCACGGACCTGGGAGCTGAAGTGACAAGCTGGAGGTCAGGCAGTTCTATTACTTAAGTCTGGTTCTTCCTGACTCCAAAGGCCAGGCACCACCCTGTGCTCCTTCCAAACAGAAGTTGGTTTTCCCTGGGTCAGGAGGACAGGATGGCTGTTCCTGACCGTTGTACAGCAGTGCCACATCTCCTAGTTTCCAGAACATTTAATGTGCTGCTGTGGAGGCCGGACAGCTCTGAAGTAACCCTTTGCACCCAGGAGAAACCGGGCCTGGAGGGGTGGGTGGGGTAGGCTGAGACTTCCAGTATCCCACGTGGGCATCCCGTTGCTAAGGGCAACCGCCCCTCCCCGTGAGGGTGGGGAAGGAGCAGGGAGGCACACCCTTCCTCCCTCTGCGTTTCAATGGAGAAGACCTGTGTCCTGCCGTGGTTGCACGTGGACCAGCCCAGAGGGACTGGAGTGACTCTTCTCTCATGTGGGGCACAGCCAGCCTGGGCACAGGGCCTCACCAAAGTCCCTGGGCCCTGTCTCCCTGGGGATTTCCAGGGGCTGTTCCACTGCTCCGTGAGCTGGGGATGTGGGGGACCACAGATGAGGCAGGCGCCTAAATTGCTTGGGCAGAGTCCGGCTGCTTTCCCCCTCCACACCCCTCCCTGTGTCCTTGCACCCCTTTGGGTCCCGGCACCAAGGCCAGCAGCGGTTGGGTGTCAGAGGTTCAAGTCCAGGCTGACTCCTCGGATTCACCGACTTTGCCCAGGAGGGCTGGGCAGAGGGCAGCCCCAAAGTGTCATCTTTGATTATTCTTTGACCCCAAAGCCAGCCTTGGGCCTGTCCCCAGTGCTGGGAGAGCTGCCGCCTCCATGGGCTCTGGCTCGCCCAGAGTTTGAGTCACTTTTGCTTCCTCGCCCCTCTGCGCTCTGTTTGGTTTAAAAAACAAAGACCAACACCTGCAGGCGGGCGAAGTGAGCCTTGACCCACCTGCTTCCGCCCCTGCAGCCTCGGGCCCCATCCGCCCACATGGCCGCACTAGGGGTGCTGGGGGTGGAGTGGGGACCAGACCTGAGGGAGTTCTGGGTTCGGCTTCCCAGCAGGAGCAGCTAGGGCATCATCAGTGGGGCAGGTGACCCAGGATCTGAGCAGGAATCTTCCAGGTGGAAGTGAGGCCACCCCTCTGCTTCCCACAGCTGCCTTCTGCTCTGGGGGCAGCCCTGGCTGAGAATCCAGTGAAGTAAGGGCTTTGAAATGGTTTTGATTTTAAAAGTAATGTTTAGCCATTCCTTTTTTTTTTTTTTCTTTTTTGAGACGGGTCTCACTCTATCACCCAGGCTGGAATGCAGTAGTGAAATCTGGGCTCACTGCAACCTCCACCTCCCAGGTTCAAGCGATTCTTCTGGGTCAGCCTCCTGAGTAGTTGGGATTACAAGCGCCTGCCACCGCACC
>NW_022322971.1:1793-9825 GCF_002776525.5 Piliocolobus tephrosceles
TTTTTTTTTTTTTTTTTGAGACGGAGTCTTGCTCTGTCGCCCAGGCTAGAGTGCAGTGGCCGGATCTCAGCTCACCGCAACCTCTGCCTCCTGGGTTCACGCCATTCTCCTGCCTCAGCCTCCCGAGTGGCTGGGACCACAGGCGCCCACCACCTCGCCCGGCTAATTTTTTGTATTTTTAGTAGAGACGGGGTTTCACCGTGTTAGCCAGGAGGGTCTCGATCTCCTGACCTCGTGATCCGCCCGTCTCGGCCTCCCAAAGTGCTGGGATTACAGGCTTGAGCCACCGCGCCCGGCCCTGACTGATTTTTGTATTTCTTAGTAGAGATGGAGTTTCAGCATGTCAGCCAGGCTGGTATCAAAATCCTGTCCTCAGTGATACACCCGCCTCATCCTCCCAAGGTGCTGGGATTTTGGCATGAGCCACTACGCTCAGCCATGTTTAGCCATTTTTAAAAGTTGTGAACAGTGTTTGGATGAACGGAGGCAAGATGGTGCACTTCCGGGTTCTTCATCCCCCCCTCCCAACTCTTCCCGCCGAGAAAATGCAGCCGGCGACCCGGGAAGGTGCAGACCAACTGGGCATGCGCCAGGTGACGTCAATCTGAAGAGACCAAGATTTACCTGGTCGCACCTGCGGAACGCCCCTGACACGCCCATGCCCCACCTATTGCCCTCCCACTCCTAGAAAAGCCGCTCTCCGCCATTGAGCCACGGGAACTTCCCAGCTTCCCAGTCCTGTCGGGATGTCGGAACTCCGTCGGAGAGCTTGGGGGAGGAGAACTCTGCCGGCCTTCTTTGCCGGAGGCCGACAGACTTCTTCTCCACACCTTAGGTTACTAAAATAAACTAGCAGTTTTGCTCCTGACCTGTGCCTACTTGCTGGTTCTTTTGTGCTCGCTCTGGTGGTCTTAGAAAAACAAGACAGATGGTGCCGAACCCGGGAGGAGACCCCTCCTCAGGGCCCCCAGGGTCCGGGGAGCCTCCTCCTCCTCGTTCCACGCCGCGGACGGACCAGGACCTGAGACCCGCTTCGCTCACTCTCACGGCCTCTCTGGGGTAAATGCCCTTGTCTCCTCTTTACCTCCCTCGGCCAAAATCCTGCGCAGGTCCGAGGTCCATTTTGAGCCACCAAATGGCTTGGGAGACCCTTGCAGGACAGAGACGTCCGCCTGAAGGTACTCTCCACTTTGGCTTCGAGAGCCTCCAGTCTGTCTCTGCTGGTTCCAAAGGACGCTTTGAAGCCAGGCAGAGATACACTTCCATTTCCATTGTGTCCATTGTGTCCCTCGGCCAAAATCCTGCTCAGGTCCGAGGTCCATTTGGAGCCACCATGTGGCTCGGAGACTCGTTCAGGACGGAGATGTCCACCTGAAGGTACTCTCCACCTTGGCTTCAAGAGCCTCCAGTCTGTCTCTGCTGGTTCCAAAGGACGCTTTGAAGCCAGGCAGAGATCCACTTCCATTTCCATTGTGTCCATTGTGTGTCGGTAAAGAGGAAACAAATGGGAAACCCCCAGTCCAAATTTCCATAGAGCACCCCCTTAGGGTGCCTCCTAGCCAATTTAAAAACCTTACAGCTTGAACAAGACCTTAGGAGGAAGCGGTTAATTTTCCTTTCCACTGTGGCGTGGCCGCGATACAAACTAGACAAGCAGTCTCAGTGGCACCAGAGGGCACCCTAGACCGCAATGTTCTGACCGACCTCATCAATTTCTGCCAGTGGCTAGGCAAGTGGTCCGAAATTTACATACAAGGCTTTTGGGCCTTAGGCTCTCCTCCCTATACTCCTTCTCTCCCAGCTCTCTCCACCCCCTCCCTTCCTGCCCAGACTCCTCCTCCTCCCCCCATCCAGACTCCTCCATCCTCCTCCTCATCTACTAATAATCCACTCTGTCCCGTGCCTCCTTCGGGGCCCCCAACTGGCTGTCTTGAGTCCCCTATCTCTGCCCACACCCTCCTATAGTGTTAGCGCCTTTGCGAGAGGTGGCTGGGGCGGAGGGGGTAGTCAGAGTACATGTCCCTTTTTCATTGGCCGATCTTTCCACCATTTTGGCCTCTTATTTCATTTCTCAATCAGCTCCTGACATTCGTAAAAAACTTCAAAAGGTAGAGGATGGTCCTCAGACACCAATACAAGACCTAGTTAAATTAGCCTTTAAGGTCTATAGCTCCAGAGAGGAGACGGCAGGCTTGCCTTGAACAGAAGTTACAGCTCCTAGCAGCGGCTTTACAGCCCAGTCGTAACCCCAGACCAGAGAGCACACACCCCGCAGACTCCAAAGCTACAAAAGGAGCCTGCCTGCTATAAGTGCGGCAAGGCAGGACACTATGCCAACAGGTGTCCGCAAGGTCCCCGAGCCCCAACGCAGCCTTGCTATAAGTGCAAGGCATCAGGACATTGGGCCAGTGAATGTCCTAACCCTCATCCACCAGCAACCCCGTGCCCTGCTTGCCAGCAGAAAGGACACTGGAAGTCGGATTGCCCCACCCTGAGAACAGGTGCCGCGCCTCCACGTGACCCCCTTTCCCAGGATCCTGGGAGCTCCTTCCAGCTCCTACATCTGGACAATGACAACTGAAGGTGCCGAGACTCGGGGACCCCCATCACCCTCGCCGAGCCGTGGGTAACTCTCCTGGTAGCGGGTAAGACAATTAATTTTTTAATCAACAGCGAGGCTACCTATTCTGTTTTGCCATCCTTCTCTGGACCTAGCCTTCCATCCAATATCTCTGTAGTAGGAGTAAGTGGAAAGCCATCCACTCCACGAAAAACTCCAATCTTTAATTGCTGCCTGGCCAACGAGTACTTTGCGCACTCATTCCTCATTCCCAGCTAAAAAGGGCCCCTACCGAAAGCAATCAGTGGAAATCAGTTTGGCTTTCCCCCACTCGCCTCAAACTTACTAAATTTTCTTAACTATCTCATACTCCCCAACCTTGCCAGGACTATCCTTCTGGGTTTTGCCCATATTCCAACAAATGCTTCCATTCCTCATTCCTATACTAATACTGTGCCTTATTTTATTTTTCATCCGTGGGTCCAAATACCAACCATAGGCCCCGACCTTAACGACGCCCCTTAACAGCAGGAAGTAGCCAGACAGACCACGGCGCCCCTTTATCACTATTATCAATAAAAGGTTGGACTGTTTGGACGAACGGAGGCAAGATGGTGCACTTCCGGGTTCTTCATCCCCCTCCCCCCCCAACTCTTCCCGCCCGCGCAAAAATGCAGCCGGCGACCCCCGGAAGGTGCACACCAACTGGGCATGCGCCAGGTGACGTCAATCTGAAGAGACCAAGATTTACCTGGTCGCACCTGCGGAACGCCCCTGACACGCCCATGCCCCACCTATTGCCCTCCCACTCCTAGAAAAGCCGCTCTCCGCCATTGAGCCACGGGAACTTCCCAGCTTCCCAGTCCTGTCGGGATGTCGGAACTCCGTCGGAGAGCTTGGGGGAGGAGAACTCTGCCGGCCTTCTTTGCCGGAGGCCGACAGACTTCTTCTCCACACCTTAGGTTACTAAAATAAACTAGCAGTTTTGCTCCTGACCTGTGCCTACTTGCTGGTTCTTTTGTGCTCGGTCTGGTGGTCTTAGAAAAACAAGACAAACAGATAATTAAGTCTATTCACAATATTAGAAAATTTAAGTTAAAATGTAAATGACTCTAGCAAGAATTAGCCTTTAGGTGCCCCTGGGTCCCCCTCCTCAACCCCCGCCACCTTCTGAGAAGAGTTTTCTAATTTTTCTTATTTATAAAATGGGTTTGATTCAAAACTGACTTTTCCTCTTCACAGAGTCTCGCAGGTCCTTCCCCAGGTCCAAGAGGCTCTTCTGTGGCCTGACGGCGAGTAGCTGCCTAACTGTGGTAGCACCTCCCGTCACATGGTAAGGGACCCCTCCCCAGGGCCACACCTGGCAGAATATGGCTCATAGTGTTAGAAGCTTGAAAATAGTGTAAACCAAAAATAAAATTCTAAGCCCACTCCCCCAACCATTTGAATGGACCTCTTCTCTTGGCCAGGGCAACCCAAAGTTAACCTGAAAAACTGGTTCAGGCTGTGAAGAGAAGGTGGGGTGGGGTGGACATGCCTCATCTATGTCCTCCTCCCTTTTGAAATTCAGCAAAGGCTGACCAGCGTGGAACATCAACACAGACCTTAAGTCTGATAAGAGGCATTTACAATCTGTTCTCTGTGAAGTGTGCTATGTGGAGGCTTCCTCTGCATGATAAAACTTTGTTCTCCACAGCCCCTTATAACCTAGACATTCCTTTCTAGTGATAACTCTTTCAACCAATTGTCAATAGAAAACATTTGAATCTACCTCTAACCTGGAACCTCCCTGCTCCACCTTTGAGTTGTCCCACCTTTCTGGATGGAACCAATGTGTTTTTTTTTTTTTTTTGAGACGGAGTCTGGCTCTGTCGCCCAGGCTGGAGTGCAGTGGCACAATCTCAGCTCACTGCAAGCTCCGTCTCCCAGGTTCACGCCATTCTCCTGCCTCAGCCTCCCGAGTAGCTGGGGCTACAGGTGCCTGCCACCTCGCCCAGCTAATTATTTGTATTTTTAGTAGAGACGGGGTTTCACCGAGTTAGCCAGGATGGTCTCGATCTCCTGACCTCGTGATCCGCCCACCTTGGCCTCCCCAAGTGCTGGGATTACAGGCTTGAGCCACCACACGTGGTGTGGTGCCCAGATTGCCTTGGGCACATGTTCTCAGGACTTCCTGAGGACTGTGTCTCTGGCCATGGTCACTCAGATGTGGCTCAGAATAAATCTCTTCAAATATTTTGCAGAGTTTGACTCTTTGTTGACAATAAGCTCGTCAGATGAAAGCTGTTGGAACTTTAAATTACTTTGAGCCCCAAAGCAATGTGATTGTGAGACCCTGGTCAAGCAGCAAGTCTCTGTGAACTTTGCTTCTCTAATTATAGATTAACGCTCTTCCTTTCTTGTTTTGTAAAATGTTATGAAAGATTAAATGGCACCAGACGTAAGACCCCTTCCCTTTCTTAGTTCCTAACCTTTTGTTACGAATTAACTTCTTTATTTTCTTGCACCCAACTCAGACCGGATGGCACAGAAGACACCGTGCCTATCAAATACCATTAGACAGTATGTTAAATATACTTTTCCCAAAAGGAACAAGATATAACCAAACAAATTGCTGTAACTCATAAGCCAATCTTACTTGGAAAACGTAATCATGCTAAACCTCCTTGTATTTTCCCATTTAAGTGAAGCCCTAATCCCTCCACCTCAGAGTACACCGAGGCCATTCCTTTAGAGTCTGTGTTTTCTGAGTGGTGGTCCTCAAACTCAGAGTTAGAATCAACTCTATAAAATTGGATTTTCAGCCTTTCAATTATTTCAGATGGCAGGAGAAACACACAAACCCCACCTCTTCCTTTGGAGTTCTGCATTGCAAAGGGATTTCATCCTGCCTTTTGTAACCAGTCAAGGGGTTCTTCCTGCCTCCTCCCCAAATAAAGACCTTGCATTCCAGCAAAGAAGGAGTTTAATAGACACAGGCAGGTCACACCACGTGGGAGAGAGAGTTTGTACTCCAATCATTTCATCAAAGGCTTATAGGCAGGGGTTTTCCAAGGCAGTTTGGGGGGTCAGAGGTGGCCAAGTAACAGGTACTGATTGGTTGGAACAGACATGAACTCATAGAGGGTCAAAGCTGTCCTCCTGCAGGCTAAATCCCCTCTTGAAAAGGAAGCCATCGCCAGCCTCTCATGCCCACCCCCATCTAGAACCCCCACTCCTCTCCAGTCTCAGTGTCTTGGAAGAGCCTCTGGATCGCAGGGGCTGGGAAATTCTACTGGTCATCCCAGCCAAGCAAACACATTCTCCCATCCAGGGCCTCTCAGTGGCTGAAGGCTGAGCCCCAGTAAAGAATCGCTTCATAGGGTGGTGCCACAGGAGTGAGGATGGCGGGTCCAGGTAGAACCATGGGTATCAGACCTGCAAAAAACCCGAAAAGATATCTCAAAAGACCAATCTACAGTTGGGAAAATTGTGTATTTTGCTAGAGCGGTCTACACCTTAGCTCCTCCCTCTAGCCTCATAGTGTTTCATTAGCTTTACACAGGCAGAAGAGCTTTGGGGGAGACCAGTTTATATTTAAACTGTAAATTAAATGTCTCCCAAGGTTAGCTCAGCCCAAAAGCCCAGGAATCATTAAGGGAAAGGAAAGATGGGGGGCGGGTTAGCTCAGCTCACTCTTACAATTTTTCTCATTTGTAGCAGGACGAGCCGCAGACAAAACTCCTCAGACACCGGATTAAAGAAGGAAGAGGTTTTTTATTTGGCCGGGAGCATCGGCAGACTCGCGTCTTAAGAGCCAAGCTCCCCGAAAAAGAAATCCTTGGCCTTTTTAAAGGCTTACAACTTTAACGGGTCCACGTGAAAGGGTCGTGATAAATCGAGCAAGCGTGGGAAACGTGACTGGGGGCTACATGCATCAGCTAACAGAACAGAAAGTTTTACAATGCTTTTTATTTCATACAGTGTCTGGGATTTCCAGATAACACAAGTAGTTTAGGCCAGGGGTTGATGTTATTATTATTACTTTGTTTAACTCCTAGGGCCGGGTGGTGGTGCCAAGGTGGTCGGGCTATTTGTCTTACTTTTGTTTCTTTCCCTCTTTCCTCCTGTCTTGTGAACTAGGCAAGGTGGGGGGCGGAGGGCAGCAGGAGTAGTGGTCTCCTTCCTTAATTGATAGAGTTTTTACAAAGGCAGTTTCACTTTCAGCGTGGTCCTTCTCTAACTTCTCTTGCTTCCTCAGGTCCTCACCCCAAACCAGCACCCACCGTGCACTCCCAGGGTCTACCCTCCCTTCCCTCCTGCTCACCTGGGCCTATCCCAGGTTCCCCCCAGGAGCTGTGGAAGGTCCCAGTGGTGTCACCTTGGCCTTCAGGGATCACTCTCCAGCTTCTTCCCTCCTCCCTCCACAGGAACCTTGCCTTAAACGTCAGTCCCGCTGCTCTCTGCTGCACTCAGCCTCTTCCTGGCAAGTGTGCCCCTCTGCTCTTGAAAAAGAAGCCATCACCAGCCTCTCGTGTCCACCCCCATCTAGACCCCCCACTCCTCTCCAGTCTCAGTGTCTTGGAAGAGCCTCTGGATCACAGGGGCTGGGAAATTCGGCTGGTCATCCCCGCCAAGCAAACACATTCTCCCATCCAGAGTCCCTCAGTGGGAGAAGGCTGAGCCCCAGTAAAGGACAGATCATCGCTGTCACTGGCGAGTGAACTAGAGCGACTCCATGCTGAGTAGGGGCTGGGAAAAATGAGGCTGAACCTTCCGCGCTGCATTCTCAGGTTAGGCATTCTTAGTCACAGGATCAGATAGGAGGTTGGCAGGATTAGTATCATGAGATACAAGTCACCGAGACCCTGCTGATCCAACAGGAAGCAGTAAAGAAGCCGAAACCCACCAAAACCAAGATGGCGACAAAAGGAACCTCCAGTCGTCCTCACTGCTCATTATGCACTAATTGTAATGCATTAGCTGCTAAAAGACACTCTCACCTGCATCATGACAGCTTACAAATGCCATGGCAACGTCCAGAAGTTACCCTATATGGTCTAAAAAGGGGAGGGACCCTCAGTTCAGAAAAATCCCCTCCCCTTTCTTGGAAAACTCACAAACAGTCCACCTGTTGTTTAACATATAATCCAGAAATAAGTGTTAGTATAGTCAGCCGAGATCCAAGAACCCTGTGTTGGGGTAGGGATTGGGACTCCTTTCTGGTAACAATACTAGGATTCACAGAGCTCCCACATCCCAGGGCAAGTAGTGCAGAAGCCTGAGCCATCAGTAGCCACCCCCGTCAGGCTTCTATGTGGATTCCTTGGTGCAGGGCATTTGGTTTACCAGGCCTGAGAGACCCACACCTGAAGTGCTAGCCCAGCCTCATCACCGCAGCCCAGACACGAAACTGCAGCCCAGCCCCACCACTGCAGCCCAGACACACCACTGCAGCCCAGACACACCACTGCAGCCCAGCCCCACCACTGC
>NW_022322972.1:0-8032 GCF_002776525.5 Piliocolobus tephrosceles
GCAGTGGTGGGGCTGGGCTGCAGTGGTGTGTCTGGGCTGCAGTGGTGTGTCTGGGCTGCAGTGGTGGGGCTGGGCTGCAGTTTCGTGTCTGGGCTGCGGTGATGAGGCTGGGCTAGCACTTCAGGTGTGGGTCTCTCAGGCCTGGTAAACCAAATGCCCTGCACCAAGGAATCCACATAGAAGCCTGACGGGGGTGGCTACTGATGGCTCAGGCTTCTGCACTACTTGCCCTGGGATGTGGGAGCTCTGTGAATCCTAGTATTGTTACCAGAAAGGAGTCCCAATCCCTACCCCAACACAGGGTTCTTGGATCTCGGCTGACTATACTAACACTTATTTCTGGATTATATGTTAAACAACAGGTGGACTGTTTGTGAGTTTTCCAAGAAAGGGGAGGGGATTTTTCTGAACTGAGGGTCCCTCCCCTTTTTAGACCATATAGGGTAACTTCTGGACGTTGCCATGGCATTTGTAAGCTGTCATGATGCAGGTGAGAGTGTCTTTTAGCAGCTAATGCATTACAATTAGTGCATAATGAGCAGTGAGGACGACTGGAGGTTCCTTTTGTCGCCATCTTGGTTTTGGTGGGTTTCGGCTTCTTTACTGCTTCCTGTTGGATCAGCAGGGTCTCGGTGACTTGTATCTCATGATACTAATCCTGCCAACCTCCTATCTGATCCTGTGACTAAGAATGCCTAACCTGAGAATGCAGCGCGGAAGGTTCAGCCTCATTTTTCCCAGCCCCTACTCAGCATGGAGTCGCTCTAGTTCACTCGCCAGTGACAGCGATGATCTGTCCTTTACTGGGGCTCAGCCTTCTCCCACTGAGGGACTCTGGATGGGAGAATGTGTTTGCTTGGCGGGGATGACCAGCCGAATTTCCCAGCCCCTGTGATCCAGAGGCTCTTCCAAGACACTGAGACTGGAGAGGAGTGGGGGGTCTAGATGGGGGTGGACACGAGAGGCTGGTGATGGCTTCTTTTTCAAGAGCAGAGGGGCACACTTGCCAGGAAGAGGCTGAGTGCAGCAGAGAGCAGCGGGACTGACGTTTAAGGCAAGGTTCCTGTGGAGGGAGGAGGGAAGAAGCTGGAGAGTGATCCCTGAAGGCCAAGGTGACACCACTGGGACCTTCCACAGCTCCTGGGGGGAACCTGGGATAGGCCCAGGTGAGCAGGAGGGAAGGGAGGGTAGACCCTGGGAGTGCACGGTGGGTGCTGGTTTGGGGTGAGGACCTGAGGAAGCAAGAGAAGTTAGAGAAGGACCACGCTGAAAGTGAAACTGCCTTTGTAAAAACTCTATCAATTAAGGAAGGAGACCACTACTCCTGCTGCCCTCCGCCCCCCACCTTGCCTAGTTCACAAGACAGGAGGAAAGAGGGAAAGAAACAAAAGTAAGACAAATAGCCCGACCACCTTGGCACCACCACCCGGCCCTAGGAGTTAAACAAAGTAATAATAATAACATCAACCCCTGGCCTAAACTACTTGTGTTATCTGGAAATCCCAGACACTGTATGAAATAAAAAGCATTGTAAAACTTTCTGTTCTGTTAGCTGATGCATGTAGCCCCCAGTCACGTTTCCCACGCTTGCTCGATTTATCACGACCCTTTCACGTGGACCCGTTAAAGTTGTAAGCCTTTAAAAAGGCCAAGGATTTCTTTTTCGGGGAGCTTGGCTCTTAAGACGCGAGTCTGCCGATGCTCCCGGCCAAATAAAAAACCTCTTCCTTCTTTAATCCGGTGTCTGAGGAGTTTTGTCTGCGGCTCGTCCTGCTACAAATGAGAAAAATTGTAAGAGTGAGCTGAGCTAACCCGCCCCCCATCTTTCCTTTCCCTTAATGATTCCTGGGCTTTTGGGCTGAGCTAACCTTGGGAGACATTTAATTTACAGTTTAAATATAAACTGGTCTCCCCCAAAGCTCTTCTGCCTGTGTAAAGCTAATGAAACACTATGAGGCTAGAGGGAGGAGCTAAGGTGTAGACCGCTCTAGCAAAATACACAATTTTCCCAACTGTAGATTGGTCTTTTGAGATATCTTTTCGGGTTTTTTGCAGGTCTGATACCCATGGTTCTACCTGGACCCGCCATCCTCACTCCTGTGGCACCACCCTATGAAGCGATTCTTTACTGGGGCTCAGCCTTCAGCCACTGAGAGGCCCTGGATGGGAGAATGTGTTTGCTTGGCTGGGATGACCAGTAGAATTTCCCAGCCCCTGCGATCCAGAGGCTCTTCCAAGACACTGAGACTGGAGAGGAGTGGGGGTTCTAGATGGGGGTGGGCATGAGAGGCTGGCGATGGCTTCCTTTTCAAGAGGGGATTTAGCCTGCAGGAGGACAGCTTTGACCCTCTATGAGTTCATGTCTGTTCCAACCAATCAGTACCTGTTACTTGGCCACCTCTGACCCCCCAAACTGCCTTGGAAAACCCCTGCCTATAAGCCTTTGATGAAATGATTGGAGTACAAACTCTCTCTCCCACGTGGTGTGACCTGCCTGTGTCTATTAAACTCCTTCTTTGCTGGAATGCAAGGTCTTTATTTGGGGAGGAGGCAGGAAGAACCCCTTGACTGGTTACAAAAGGCAGGATGAAATCCCTTTGCAATGCAGAACTCCAAAGGAAGAGGTGGGGTTTGTGTGTTTCTCCTGCCATCTGAAATAATTGAAAGGCTGAAAATCCAATTTTATAGAGTTGATTCTAACTCTGAGTTTGAGGACCACCACTCAGAAAACACAGACTCTAAAGGAATGGCCTCGGTGTACTCTGAGGTGGAGGGATTAGGGCTTCACTTAAATGGGAAAATACAAGGAGGTTTAGCATGATTACGTTTTCCAAGTAAGATTGGCTTATGAGTTACAGCAATTTGTTTGGTTATATCTTGTTCCTTTTGGGAAAAGTATATTTAACATACTGTCTAATGGTATTTGATAGGCACGGTGTCTTCTGTGCCATCCGGTCTGAGTTGGGTGCAAGAAAATAAAGAAGTTAATTCGTAACAAAAGGTTAGGAACTAAGAAAGGGAAGGGGTCTTACGTCTGGTGCCATTTAATCTTTCATAACATTTTACAAAACAAGAAAGGAAGAGCGTTAATCTATAATTAGAGAAGCAAAGTTCACAGAGACTTGCTGCTTGACCAGGGTCTCACAATCACATTGCTTTGGGGCTCAAAGTAATTTAAAGTTCCAACAGCTTTCATCTGACGAGCTTATTGTCAACAAAGAGTCAAACTCTGCAAAATATTTGAAGAGATTTATTCTGAGCCACATCTGAGTGACCATGGCCAGAGACACAGTCCTCAGGAAGTCCTGAGAACATGTGCCCAAGGCAATCTGGGCACCACACCACGTGTGGTGGCTCAAGCCTGTAATCCCAGCACTTGGGGAGGCCAAGGTGGGCGGATCACGAGGTCAGGAGATCGAGACCATCCTGGCTAACTCGGTGAAACCCCGTCTCTACTAAAAATACAAATAATTAGCTGGGCGAGGTGGCAGGCACCTGTAGCCCCAGCTACTCGGGAGGCTGAGGCAGGAGAATGGCGTGAACCTGGGAGACGGAGCTTGCAGTGAGCTGAGATTGTGCCACTGCACTCCAGCCTGGGCGACAGAGCCAGACTCCGTCTCAAAAAAAAAAAAAAAACACATTGGTTCCATCCAGAAAGGTGGGACAACTCAAAGGTGGAGCAGGGAGGTTCCAGGTTAGAGGTAGATTCAAATGTTTTCTATTGACAATTGGTTGAAAGAGTTATCACTAGAAAGGAATGTCTAGGTTATAAGGGGCTGTGGAGAACAAAGTTTTATCATGCAGAGGAAGCCTCCACATAGCACACTTCACAGAGAACAGATTGTAAATGCCTCTTATCAGACTTAAGGTCTGTGTTGATGTTCCACGCTGGTCAGCCTTTGCTGAATTTCAAAAGGGAGGAGGACATAGATGAGGCATGTCCACCCCACCCCACCTTCTCTTCACAGCCTGAACCAGTTTTTCAGGTTAACTTTGGGTTGCCCTGGCCAAGAGAAGAGGTCCATTCAAATGGTTGGGGGAGTGGGCTTAGAATTTTATTTTTGGTTTACACTATTTTCAAGCTTCTAACACTATGAGCCATATTCTGCCAGGTGTGGCCCTGGGGAGGGGTCCCTTACCATGTGACGGGAGGTGCTACCACAGTTAGGCAGCTACTCGCCGTCAGGCCACAGAAGAGCCTCTTGGACCTGGGGAAGGACCTGCGAGACTCTGTGAAGAGGAAAAGTCAGTTTTGAATCAAACCCATTTTATAAATAAGAAAAATTAGAAAACTCTTCTCAGAAGGTGGCGGGGGTTGAGGAGGGGGACCCAGGGGCACCTAAAGGCTAATTCTTGCTAGAGTCATTTACATTTTAACTTAAATTTTCTAATATTGTGAATAGACTTAATTATCTGTTTGTCTTGTTTTTCTAAGACCACCAGACCGAGCACAAAAGAACCAGCAAGTAGGCACAGGTCAGGAGCAAAACTGCTAGTTTATTTTAGTAACCTAAGGTGTGGAGAAGAAGTCTGTCGGCCTCCGGCAAAGAAGGCCGGCAGAGTTCTCCTCCCCCAAGCTCTCCGACGGAGTTCCGACATCCCGACAGGACTGGGAAGCTGGGAAGTTCCCGTGGCTCAATGGCGGAGAGCGGCTTTTCTAGGAGTGGGAGGGCAATAGGTGGGGCATGGGCGTGTCAGGGGCGTTCCGCAGGTGCGACCAGGTAAATCTTGGTCTCTTCAGATTGACGTCACCTGGCGCATGCCCAGTTGGTGTGCACCTTCCGGGGGTCGCCGGCTGCATTTTTGCGCGGGCGGGAAGAGTTGGGGGGGGAGGGGGATGAAGAACCCGGAAGTGCACCATCTTGCCTCCGTTCGTCCAAACAGTCCAACCTTTTATTGATAATAGTGATAAAGGGGCGCCGTGGTCTGTCTGGCTACTTCCTGCTGTTAAGGGGCGTCGTTAAGGTCGGGGCCTATGGTTGGTATTTGGACCCACGGATGAAAAATAAAATAAGGCACAGTATTAGTATAGGAATGAGGAATGGAAGCATTTGTTGGAATATGGGCAAAACCCAGAAGGATAGTCCTGGCAAGGTTGGGGAGTATGAGATAGTTAAGAAAATTTAGTAAGTTTGAGGCGAGTGGGGGAAAGCCAAACTGATTTCCACTGATTGCTTTCGGTAGGGGCCCTTTTTAGCTGGGAATGAGGAATGAGTGCGCAAAGTACTCGTTGGCCAGGCAGCAATTAAAGATTGGAGTTTTTCGTGGAGTGGATGGCTTTCCACTTACTCCTACTACAGAGATATTGGATGGAAGGCTAGGTCCAGAGAAGGATGGCAAAACAGAATAGGTAGCCTCGCTGTTGATTAAAAAATTAATTGTCTTACCCGCTACCAGGAGAGTTACCCACGGCTCGGCGAGGGTGATGGGGGTCCCCGAGTCTCGGCACCTTCAGTTGTCATTGTCCAGATGTAGGAGCTGGAAGGAGCTCCCAGGATCCTGGGAAAGGGGGTCACGTGGAGGCGCGGCACCTGTTCTCAGGGTGGGGCAATCCGACTTCCAGTGTCCTTTCTGCTGGCAAGCAGGGCACGGGGTTGCTGGTGGATGAGGGTTAGGACATTCACTGGCCCAATGTCCTGATGCCTTGCACTTATAGCAAGGCTGCGTTGGGGCTCGGGGACCTTGCGGACACCTGTTGGCATAGTGTCCTGCCTTGCCGCACTTATAGCAGGCAGGCTCCTTTTGTAGCTTTGGAGTCTGCGGGGTGTGTGCTCTCTGGTCTGGGGTTACGACTGGGCTGTAAAGCCGCTGCTAGGAGCTGTAACTTCTGTTCAAGGCAAGCCTGCCGTCTCCTCTCTGGAGCTATAGACCTTAAAGGCTAATTTAACTAGGTCTTGTATTGGTGTCTGAGGACCATCCTCTACCTTTTGAAGTTTTTTACGAATGTCAGGAGCTGATTGAGAAATGAAATAAGAGGCCAAAATGGTGGAAAGATCGGCCAATGAAAAAGGGACATGTACTCTGACTACCCCCTCCGCCCCAGCCACCTCTCGCAAAGGCGCTAACACTATAGGAGGGTGTGGGCAGAGATAGGGGACTCAAGACAGCCAGTTGGGGGCCCCGAAGGAGGCACGGGACAGAGTGGATTATTAGTAGATGAGGAGGAGGATGGAGGAGTCTGGATGGGGGGAGGAGGAGGAGTCTGGGCAGGAAGGGAGGGGGTGGAGAGAGCTGGGAGAGAAGGAGTATAGGGAGGAGAGCCTAAGGCCCAAAAGCCTTGTATGTAAATTTCGGACCACTTGCCTAGC
Organism: Piliocolobus tephrosceles; assembly: GCF_002776525.5. NCBI lineage: Eukaryota > Metazoa > Chordata > Mammalia > Primates > Cercopithecidae > Piliocolobus > Piliocolobus tephrosceles. The sequence goes on from NW_022322972.1 coordinate 6,309, forward strand.
CACTGGCAGAAATTGATGAGGTCGGTCAGAACATTGCGGTCTAGGGTGCCCTCTGGTGCCACTGAGACTGCTTGTCTAGTTTGTATCGCGGCCACGCCACAGTGGAAAGGAAAATTAACCGCTTCCTCCTAAGGTCTTGTTCAAGCTGTAAGGTTTTTAAATTGGCTAGGAGGCACCCTAAGGGGGTGCTCTATGGAAATTTGGACTGGGGGTTTCCCATTTGTTTCCTCTTTACCGACACACAATGGACACAATGGAAATGGAAGTGGATCTCTGCCTGGCTTCAAAGCGTCCTTTGGAACCAGCAGAGACAGACTGGAGGCTCTTGAAGCCAAGGTGGAGAGTACCTTCAGGTGGACATCTCCGTCCTGAACGAGTCTCCGAGCCACATGGTGGCTCCAAATGGACCTCGGACCTGAGCAGGATTTTGGCCGAGGGACACAATGGACACAATGGAAATGGAAGTGTATCTCTGCCTGGCTTCAAAGCGTCCTTTGGAACCAGCAGAGACAGACTGGAGGCTCTCGAAGCCAAAGTGGAGAGTACCTTCAGGCGGACGTCTCTGTCCTGCAAGGGTCTCCCAAGCCATTTGGTGGCTCAAAATGGACCTCGGACCTGCGCAGGATTTTGGCCGAGGGAGGTAAAGAGGAGACAAGGGCATTTACCCCAGAGAGGCCGTGAGAGTGAGCGAAGCGGGTCTCAGGTCCTGGTCCGTCCGCGGCGTGGAACGAGGAGGAGGAGGCTCCCCGGACCCTGGGGGCCCTGAGGAGGGGTCTCCTCCCGGGTTCGGCACCATCTGTCTTGTTTTTCTAAGACCACCAGAGCGAGCACAAAAGAACCAGCAAGTAGGCACAGGTCAGGAGCAAAACTGCTAGTTTATTTTAGTAACCTAAGGTGTGGAGAAGAAGTCTGTCGGCCTCCGGCAAAGAAGGCCGGCAGAGTTCTCCTCCCCCAAGCTCTCCGACGGAGTTCCGACATCCCGACAGGACTGGGAAGCTGGGAAGTTCCCGTGGCTCAATGGCGGAGAGCGGCTTTTCTAGGAGTGGGAGGGCAATAGGTGGGGCATGGGCGTGTCAGGGGCGTTCCGCAGGTGCGACCAGGTAAATCTTGGTCTCTTCAGATTGACGTCACCTGGCGCATGCCCAGTTGGTCTGCACCTTCCCGGGTCGCCGGCTGCATTTTCTCGGCGGGAAGAGTTGGGAGGGGGGGATGAAGAACCCGGAAGTGCACCATCTTGCCTCCGTTCATCCAAACACTGTTCACAACTTTTAAAAATGGCTAAACATGGCTGAGCGTAGTGGCTCATGCCAAAATCCCAGCACCTTGGGAGGATGAGGCGGGTGTATCACTGAGGACAGGATTTTGATACCAGCCTGGCTGACATGCTGAAACTCCATCTCTACTAAGAAATACAAAAATCAGTCAGGGCCGGGCGCGGTGGCTCAAGCCTGTAATCCCAGCACTTTGGGAGGCCGAGACGGGCGGATCACGAGGTCAGGAGATCGAGACCCTCCTGGCTAACACGGTGAAACCCCGTCTCTACTAAAAATACAAAAAATTAGCCGGGCGAGGTGGTGGGCGCCTGTGGTCCCAGCCACTCGGGAGGCTGAGGCAGGAGAATGGCGTGAACCCAGGAGGCAGAGGTTGCGGTGAGCTGAGATCCGGCCACTGCACTCTAGCCTGGGCGACAGAGCAAGACTCCGTCTCAAAAAAAAAAAAAAAAA
>NW_022322972.1:8132-9825 GCF_002776525.5 Piliocolobus tephrosceles
GGTGCGGTGGCAGGCGCTTGTAATCCCAACTACTCAGGAGGCTGACCCAGAAGAATCGCTTGAACCTGGGAGGTGGAGGTTGCAGTGAGCCCAGATTTCACTACTGCATTCCAGCCTGGGTGATAGAGTGAGACCCGTCTCAAAAAAGAAAAAAAAAAAAAAGGAATGGCTAAACATTACTTTTAAAATCAAAACCATTTCAAAGCCCTTACTTCACTGGATTCTCAGCCAGGGCTGCCCCCAGAGCAGAAGGCAGCTGTGGGAAGCAGAGGGGTGGCCTCACTTCCACCTGGAAGATTCCTGCTCAGATCCTGGGTCACCTGCCCCACTGATGATGCCCTAGCTGCTCCTGCTGGGAAGCCGAACCCAGAACTCCCTCAGGTCTGGTCCCCACTCCACCCCCAGCACCCCTAGTGCGGCCATGTGGGCGGATGGGGCCCGAGGCTGCAGGGGCGGAAGCAGGTGGGTCAAGGCTCACTTCGCCCGCCTGCAGGTGTTGGTCTTTGTTTTTTAAACCAAACAGAGCGCAGAGGGGCGAGGAAGCAAAAGTGACTCAAACTCTGGGCGAGCCAGAGCCCATGGAGGCGGCAGCTCTCCCAGCACTGGGGACAGGCCCAAGGCTGGCTTTGGGGTCAAAGAATAATCAAAGATGACACTTTGGGGCTGCCCTCTGCCCAGCCCTCCTGGGCAAAGTCGGTGAATCCGAGGAGTCAGCCTGGACTTGAACCTCTGACACCCAACCGCTGCTGGCCTTGGTGCCGGGACCCAAAGGGGTGCAAGGACACAGGGAGGGGTGTGGAGGGGGAAAGCAGCCGGACTCTGCCCAAGCAATTTAGGCGCCTGCCTCATCTGTGGTCCCCCACATCCCCAGCTCACGGAGCAGTGGAACAGCCCCTGGAAATCCCCAGGGAGACAGGGCCCAGGGACTTTGGTGAGGCCCTGTGCCCAGGCTGGCTGTGCCCCACATGAGAGAAGAGTCACTCCAGTCCCTCTGGGCTGGTCCACGTGCAACCACGGCAGGACACAGGTCTTCTCCATTGAAACGCAGAGGGAGGAAGGGTGTGCCTCCCTGCTCCTTCCCCACCCTCACGGGGAGGGGCGGTTGCCCTTAGCAACGGGATGCCCACGTGGGATACTGGAAGTCTCAGCCTACCCCACCCACCCCTCCAGGCCCGGTTTCTCCTGGGTGCAAAGGGTTACTTCAGAGCTGTCCGGCCTCCACAGCAGCACATTAAATGTTCTGGAAACTAGGAGATGTGGCACTGCTGTACAACGGTCAGGAACAGCCATCCTGTCCTCCTGACCCAGGGAAAACCAACTTCTGTTTGGAAGGAGCACAGGGTGGTGCCTGGCCTTTGGAGTCAGGAAGAACCAGACTTAAGTAATAGAACTGCCTGACCTCCAGCTTGTCACTTCAGCTCCCAGGTCCGTGCTTGACTTGGGTTGACTGGGTGGGGCACATAAGAAGCTGCCTTCATTCTTTCTTGCCCCTCAGGCATCCTGTGCTCTCAGGGTGCTGGGCGCTGTTTCAGGTCCCAGTACACAGCACAGAGGGAAGAGAGTGCCTGATGGCATGGTGATTGGTCTTAGTGGGGACAGCTAGACACTAAACCAGGAGTTCTGTCACGCCAGTTGGTGATAAATTCACTTGAAGAAATTTCCACTTCCAGGCAAGGTAGAACAGATGCACCTG
>NW_022322973.1:0-15121 GCF_002776525.5 Piliocolobus tephrosceles
GCATGAGTCACCATGCCCTGCCCAACCATGATGGTTGAATTGACTGTTTCACCCTTCAGTTCTGTGAGTTTTTGCTTCATATATTTTGGGGCTAGGTTGGCAGGTGTGTATATATTTCTGCTTGTTATATTTTCCTGATGTATTGACTTTATATCATGGCAGAATGTTTCTCTTTATCTCTAGTAAGATTTTTGATCTTAACAAAGTTGGCCAGATGTGGTGGCTCACGCCTGTAATCCAAGCACTTTGGGAGGCCAAGGCAGATGAATCACCTGAGGTCAGGAGTTCGAGACTAGCCTGATAAACATGGTGAAACCCAATCTCTACTAAAAAAAATTAGCCAGTCGTGATGGCATGAGCCTGTAATCCCAGCTACTTGGAAAGCTGAGGCACAAGAATTGCTTGAACCTGGGAGGCCGAGGTTACAGTCAGCTGAGATCGTGCCACTGCACTCCAACCTGGGTGACAGAGTGAGACTCTGTCTTAAAAAAACAAAAAATCTATTTAGTCCGATGTTAGTATCTCTCCTCAAGCTCCCTTATGGTTGTTTGCATAGTGAATCTAGTATCCTTTTGTTTTGACCTATTTGTATCTTTGTTTCTAAAGTATGTCTCTCATAGGCAGCATACAGTCAAAGCTTAAAAAAAAAATCCAGTCTAACAATCTCTGCCTTTTGATTGGAATGTTCATTCTATTCACATTCAATGTTATTATTGCTGTGGTTGGATTTCCAACTATCGGGTCACAATTTGTCTTCTACGTTTTATGCCTTTTTGTTCTTCTGTTCATCTTTTACTACCTTCTTTTGCATTAAGTATTTTCTAGTGTACCATTTAAATTCCCTTTTTCAAGTGTATATTTTAAAGTTTTTTTGTTAGTGTTTGCTCCAGGGATTACAATATGCATTTTAATTTATCAGGATCTACTTCAGATTAATACAATTTTAGTAAAATACAGAAACTTGACTCCAATATAACTCCATTTCCTCCCTTCTTGCTTGTGGTTTGTGGTATTATTGTCATATATGTTCATCTACATATGTGATAAACTCAACAACATAGTATTATAATTATTGTTTCACACAATCTTATTTCTTTTCAATTCAGTGAGACAAGTAAGGAGAAAAACACTTTTCAAGTCTTTTATATTACGCTGTGTATTTACCACTGACTTTACTCTTGATTTCTTCCTGTATATTCAAGTTATTGTCTGGTGACCTTTCCTTGTTCCGGTATATATAATAGCTTCATTGCCTCCTTGCTCCTCTGTGCTATTATTGTCATATATATGTTTATGCTGTGAGCCCATCAACTAAGTCAGCTTAGCAAGGTCTCAAGATACAAAGTCAATGAGTAAATCAGGCCGGGTGTGGTGGCTCATGCCTGTAATCCCAGCACTTTGGGAGGCCGAGGTAGGCAGATCACTTGAAGCCAGGAATTCGAGACCAGCCTAGCCCACATGGCAAGACTTCATCTTTACAAAAATGCAAAAAAAAAAAAAAAAAAAAAAGGTTGAGTGTGGTGGTGCGGTGCATGCCTATAATCCCATCTACTTGGGAGGCTGAGGCATGAGAATTGCTTGAACCCAGGAGGCAGAGGTTGCAGTGGCTGGAGATCACACCACTGCACTCCAGACTGGGCAACAGTGCAAGACTCCATCTAAAAAAAGAAAGAAAAACAAGAATAAATCAATTATTTTTCTGTAATGCTTGCCACAATCAATTGAATCATGAAAAATTTTAAATACCATTTATAGTAGCATCATAACACATGAAATACTTAGAGAATAATTTACCAAATTAGGAGAAATGCCTATACAGTTAAAACAGCAATACAAACCAGGCACCATGGTGCATGCCTGTAATCCCAGCACTTTGGGAGGCCAAGGTGGCCAGATCACTTGACCCCAGAAGTTTGAGACCAGCCTGGGCAACATAGTGAGACCCTGTCTCTACAAAAAAAAAAAAAAAAAAAAAGGAAAGAAAAAATTAGCTGGGCATGATGGCATGCACCTGTAGCCCCAGCTACTCAGGAAGCTGAGGTGAGAGGATGACTTATGCCCAGGAGGCAGAGATTGCAGTGCACTCCAGACTGGGCTACACAGTGAGACCCTGACAAAAAAAAAAGTCATAAAAAAACACGAAGCTGCAAAATATTGCTGACAAAAATTAAAGAAGACATAAATAAATGCAGAAATATATCATGCTCATGGATTGGAAGACGTATATTGCTAAACTGTCACTTCTCCCCAGATGGATCTACAGAGTCCACATAATCTCAGTTAAAACTCCAGAAGAAATTTTTGTAAAGTTGACAGCTGATTCTAAAATTTATATAGAAATGCAAAGGTCTCCAAATAGTCAAAACAATTAGAAAATGAAAAGCAAAGTTGGAAGACTTACCTTCCAGGCTGGATTTCAAGGTGGATTACACAGCTACAGTAATCCAAATAGGTTGATATTAAGATAGACAGATAGATCAATGGAATAGAATGCAGAGTTTAGAAACAGACCCATACAGATATAGTCAATTGATTTTTAAATAGTTGCTTTTTGATAAGTGTGCTAAGGTAATGTGATAGAGAAAGGAAAGTATTTTCAATTCAAATGGCTGAAATGACTGGATATCCATTGGGGGAAGAAAGGGACTTTAGCCTTTCACACCATACACAAAAATTATGGAATTCTGAAGAAAATAAGTGAAAATATTCGTGAACTTGGGGTAGGCAAAAATTTAATAGATGAGGCAAAAAAAGCTCAAACCCTAAAAATGGTTTCATTTTCATAAGGATAAATTAGAGTTTATAAAAATTAACACTTCCCTTCAAAAGAAAAATTAAGGGAAAATGAACAAATAAGCCACAGACTGAGAGAAAATATTTGTTTCCTAAGAAGTATTTTGTTTTCCATTTTTATGGGTTCATAGTAAGTGTACATATTTATGGGGTCCATGAGATATTTTGGTTCATACAATGGAAAATTCACATCAAGGAGAACTGGTATCTATCCCCTTGAGCAATTATCCTTTGTGTTACAAACAATCCAATTATAATTACTTTTTGTTATTTTTATTCTTTTTTTTTTGAGACAGAGTCTCTGCTCTGTCACCCAACTTGGAGTGCAGTGGCGCCATCTCAACTCACTGCAACCTCCGCCTCCCGGGTTCAAGCGATTCTCCTGCCTCAGCTTCCTGAGTAGCTGGGACTATAGGCGCCCACCACCATGCCCAGCGAGTTTTTGTATTTTTAAACTTTTTTCTCTTTTTTTTGAGATGGAGTCTTGCTCTGTCGCCCAGGCTGGAGTATAGTGTCGTAATTTTGGCTCACTGCAACCTCCGTCTCCCAGGTTCAAGAGATTCTCCTGCTTCAGACTCCCAAGTAGCTGGGATTACAGGCAAGTGCCACCATGCTTGGCTAATTTTTTGTATTTTTAGTATAGGCAGGGGTTTTACCATGTTGGTCAGGCTAGACTCAAATGCCTGACCTTGTGTTCCACCTGCCTTGGCCTCCCAAAGTGCTGGGATTACAGGCATGAGCCACCATGCCTGGCCTTAGGTTTTGTATTTTTAGTAGAGATGAGATTTCACCATGTTGGCCAGGCCAGTCTTGAACTCCTGACCTCAGATGATCCACCTGCCTCTGCCTCCCAAAGTGCTGAGATTATAGGTGTGAGCCACTGTGCCCGACCTCTCTTTTAGTTATTTTTAAATGTACAATTAAATTATGATTGACTGTAGTCTCCCTGGGTCTTATTCATTCTTTCTATTTTTTTGTACCCATTAACTATCCCTACATACCTTCCCACCCCTGCCATTACCCTTCCAAGTCTCTGCGAACGATCCTTCTATTCTCTATCTCCATGAGTTTAGTTGTTTTGATGTTTCAATACTACAGATAAGTGAGAACATGCAGTATCTGTCTTTCTGTGGCTGGCAAGGAAATATTTGTAATATTTGTATTTGGCAAAGGACTTGTATCCAAAATACAAAAATAAATCCTACTGCTCAATAATAAAAAGAGAAACAATTTATAATGAGACCCAGTGTCTACAAAGGGTAAAATAATTAGCCGGGCATTTTGGTGCATGTCTGTAGTCCCACCTAATCAGGAGGCTAAGGAGGAAAGATCGCTTAAGCCCAGGAGTTCAAGGTTGCAGTGAGCTGTGATCGTGCCACTGCACTCCAGTCTGGGTGACAAAGAAAGATCTTGTCTCTAAAAAAAATAAAAATAGTGGCCGGGCGCGGTGGCTCAAGCCTGTAATCCCAGCACTTTGGGAGGCCGAGACGGGCGGATCACGAGGTCAGGAGATCGAGACCATCCTGGCTAACCCGGTGAAACCCCGTCTCTACTAAAAAATACAAAAAACTAGCCGGGCGAGGTGGCGGGCGCCTGTAGTCCCAGCTACTCGGAGGCTGAGGCAGGAGAATGGCGTAAACCTGGGAGGCGGAGCTTGCAGTGAGCTGAGATCCGGCCACTGCACTCCAGCCCGGGAGACAGAGCCAGACTCCGTCTCAAAAAAAAAAAAATAAAAATAAAAATAAAAAAATAAAAAAAAATAAAAAAATAAAAAAAATAAAAATAAAGGGCTGGGTGAGGTGGCTTATGCCTGGAATCCCAGCACGTTGGAAGGCTGAGGGGTGGATCACTTAAGTCCAGGAGTTCCCAAGACCAGCCTGGGCAACATGGTGAAACCCTATCTCTACCAAAATCACAAAAAATTAGCTAGGTGTGGTGCATGCCTGTAGTCCCAGGTACTCAGAAGGCTGAGGTGGGAGGATCACCTGAGCCCAGGAAGTCGAGGCTGCAGTGAGCCATGATCTTACCACCACACTCTAACCTGGGCAACTGGAGTGGGACCGTGTCCCCCAAAAATATATATAAGTAAATAAATAAATGCTAATAAAATGAGCTAAAGACTTGGACAGGCTTCATAAGAAGCCAAGAAATGGCCAATAAATACATGAAAAGATGATTGACCACAATTAGTCATTGGCCACAATTAGATACCACTACTCATCCACTAGCATGGCTAAAGCATAAAAGAGTGACCATTAAGTGTTGGCAAGAAAGTGGAGCACCCATGGCTCTCATACATTCCTGGTGGGAATGGAAAATTCAGTCACCACTTTGGAACACAGTTTGGCAGTTTCTTAAAAAGTTAAACATATACTTACTGTATGACCCATCTTTTCCATGGAAAAGATGGATCTATGAAAACACAGGTCCACAGATACCCGCACATGGGTATTTACAGAAGCTTTATTGCTAGTGGCCCCAAACTGAAAAAACCAAAGTCTCTGTCAATAGGAGGCAGGATAAACGAATTGTGGCGGATTAACAATGGCGTGCTTCTCGGCAATAAAAAAGAACGAACAATTGATACACGTGACAATATAGGTAAATCTTCAAAACAGCATGCCGTGTGATACAGCCAGACACAAAAGAGCATGTGTCAGACGATTCTGTTTATGAGAAACGCCAGGGAATCAGATCTGTGGTTGCTGGGGTCAGGAGGGACTTTACTGGGGTGATGAAAATGTGTATATGTTGTTTGGGGTGCTGATTACATGTGTACCTACATTGTGTGAAACTCATCAAAACCGTATATCTAAAGTGGGTACATTTCATTGGATGTAAGTTATCCCTCAAATGAAATTGATTTTCAAAGTTTTTAAAAATGGAACCATTTTTGCCAAATTGAAGGAAAATTATTTCCACTGAGATTTCCCTACAGCCAAACAATCTACCAACTACAAAAATGGTAAAAATAATTTAGAGCATGTAAAGTTCAAATGTTGCCTCCCACGTTTCTGTTTCAGGAAGCTATTCGAGATAAATTGTTTCATGGTCACAGGATTTAGAAAGGTGGAGGTAAATACACACAAGCATTATAAGATAAGAAGTAACAGATGAATTAGTTGAAAGGGACTGATTTCGGGGGAAGGAATAGGAACTGGGCCGGGAGATAGACGCCCTTCAGCCTTGCCCTCATGGAAACGGAAGTCGCCTCTTACTGCGGGGGATACGTTCCGAGATCCCCAGTGGACGTCTGAAACCACGGATAGTACCAAACCCTATAGAGAGCATGTTTTCTCCGATACACACATACCTATGATAGAGGTTTTTTTTTTTTTTTTTTTTTTTGAGACGGAGTCTCGCTCTGCCGCCCAGGCTGGAGTGCAGTGGCCGGATCTCAGCTCACTGCAAGCTCCGCCTCCTGGGTTTACGCCATTCTCCTGCCTCAGCCTCCCGAGTAGCTGGGACTACAGGCGCCGGCCACCATGCCCGGCTAGTTTTTTGTATTTTTTTAGTAGAGACGGGGTTTCATCACGTTAGCCAGGATGGTCTCGATCTCCTGACCTCGTGATCTGCCCGTCTCGGCCTCCCAAAGTGCTGGGATTACAGGCTTGAGCCACCGCGCTCGGCCGATAGAGTTTAATTTATAAATTAAGCACAGGGTGGGATTAACAACCATAATTAATAATAAAATAGAACAAGTATAACAATATACTGTCCAAGGCAGGTGGATCACTTGAAGTCAGGAGTTCGAGACCAGCCTGGCCAACATGGTGAAACCCATCTCTACTAAAAATACAAAAAATTAGCTAGGCATGGTGGTGGATGCCTGTAAACCCAGCTACTTGGGAGGCTCAGGGAGGAGAATTGCTTGAACCCAGGAGGCGGAGGCTGTAGTGAGCCGCAGTTGCCCCTTTGCACTCCAGCCTGGGAAACAAGAGCGAAACTCTGTCTCAAAAACGAAAACAATATACTGTAATAAAGGTCATGTGAATGTGGTCTCTCTAAAAAAAAAATGTGTATATATCTTAGTTTGGGGGGGGTTTTGTTGTTGTTTTGTTTATATTTAAAGCAATCACTCTGCTACCCAGACGGGAGCGCAGTGGTGCAGTCATGGCTCACTGCAACCTTCACCTCCTAGGCTCAAGTGATCCTTCCACCTCAGCCTCCTGGGACCCGAGGTGTGCACCACTATGTCCCGCTAATTTTTTTTTTTTTTTGATAGAAATGAGTTCTCACTATGTTGCCGAGGCTGGTCTGGAACTCCTGGCTTCCAGCAATTCTCCTGGCTCAGCCTCCCAAAGTCCTGGGATTATAGGCATGAGCCACCAGACCTGTCCTCAAAATATTTTACTGTACTGTACTCACCTATTATTGGGCTTTGGTTGACCATGGGTAACAGAAACTCCAGCAAGTGAAGGCGTGGATAAGAGGGAACTACTGTACACCACTTTAATATACATAAAAATCACCTTAAAAGAAAGACAATGATTGTTTCCAGGGCAGGAGCCTCTGAAAGGGCAGAGAGATACTAGGGGAAGTTGGTGGCTCCTCTCCCTGGCAGGAACTGGTCTGGGCTCCTGGCTCAGCCTGGCCATGAGGCTGTCCTGGCCTCCCTCAGTGGATTCAGCGGTGACCTCGAGGTGCCATTTCAGTGTGGTTCGTTCCAGTCTCCCGGGGAAGGGGGTGCTGAGTGGAAGGTGGTCATTGGGACGCCAGGGTGACTCTCAGAGTCTGCAGGAGCAGTCGGGCTGATGAGCTGGGAGGAGCAGACCACCTCCCTCTTCTTTGAGTGGGAGGAGGGCCGGATCTGGACTGGGTTTGGAGATGCTCAGGTGGGGCTCAGAGCATCACCTGTGGGGCAGAAGGACCGTCTTGGCAAATGAAGGCCCGTCACAGGGCGTGGGGCCTGAATCACAAGACAGGACAGGTAAAGTGGGTCAGGTGAGAGAAGAAAAGTGAGTAATCTGATTTTTCCACTCCTGCTTTCCAGGAAAACCAAAATGCTACGCACTTCTACCTGTGATCCTTTGCCTAATGATGCTGGTCTTGGTCTTGTTTGGGTAAGACACATTTGACCATCGAGGCTGGCCTGGTTTGGGGAGAAGTGGCCACAGCAGCCAATCAGACCCATGGGGCCCCCCTGAGTCCCGCAAGTGTCACAGTCATCAGGGTCCTAAGGACTGTTGTTGCCCGCGTCCAGCTCTGGTGGAGGGTGTGTTTACTTGTTCCCTTATTTAAGCCTCACCTGGGCAACGGGCTCATCTCCCTCCCATTTAAAATTTTCCTAAGTGGGGAGTCTGGGGCTGGGAGAGCAGGCCTCTTGCCCACAGTTGTGTGGCTGGCGATGGGGAAGGCAATTCTGGGTCCCAAGCTGTTAGTCGCCTCCAGACACAGAAGGCCCCAGAACCACAGAATGAAGTCACCTGCCCGCTTACTGGGGCATCTGTGGATACGGCCTGGAAACACTGCCTGAGGTGGCCTTAGGGACTACACTGACCAACGCACGGGTGGCGCGGGATGGGGCTCCACCACTCCTGCAGGTGCCCATACATGAGCAATATCCCAGGGACCACCGTCCTATCCACCTCCCAGTGTGGGACATGGCGAGGTGCCTGAGCTTTGCTGAGAACTTGCCCTGCCTGCCTCGAAGCCTTGTAGCTTCACCAGGAACTCTTGTGCTCATGCTGCTGGCCACACCATGCGCTTTTTGGAGGAAGGGATGAACAGGCAGTCTTGGTTCTGTGTCCTGAGTCTTGGCGCAATTCCTTCCTGCAGTTACGGGGTCCTAAGCCCCAGAAGCCTACTGCCAGGAAGCCTGGAACGGGGGTTCTGGTGAGTGCAGGGAAGGGCAGGTGGAGCGTCCATGCTGGCCAGGGTGCTGGCTGTGGGCTGGGGTCCCACTCTGGGAACTCCCCCTCCCTCTTCTGGGCACACACATGGGTAGGCCTAGGCCCCCTCTCTATGCTCTGCCCAGTGTAGACGTGGTCAACTCTGTGGCCTTGAAGGGTCACCTGGATACGTCTGCCTCCACATCTCTGGAGTCAGCCTTGACCTCCCTTCTGACCTCCAGTCCCCAGCTCCGGGCTTACCCAGAGTTACCACACATGGTCTCTGCTCCCTCCCCTCACCCCCCCTCCCAAGTCACCTTCCACCAGCCATCCTCAATTCTCCCTTTTCCCTCACCGCTACACTGGGTTCCCAAATCCTGCCAGCCCTGCTCTTCAGCAGCTTGCATGCCCTCTGGCCTCTCTGCCTTCGATGTCCTGCTCCAGGGGTCCGGTGGGGCTGCCCTCATCTCTGTGACAGCCTCAGACTTGTCTCCCCATCCCCATCAGCCCTGTCCCCCTTCTCCTCACAGCAGCTGGAGTGATCTTTCCAGAATATAAGGTAAGAGGCTCTCCATGGTCTGATCCCGCCTTCCTGACCTCCCCAGCCTCATCTCTCCCTCCTTTGCCATCACCCTCTGTGCCCCAGCCAAAGTGGCTTGTCACTCATCCACCTGCCATGCTGTCGTGACTCCAGGCCTTTGCCTGTGCTATGGCCTCTGCTGAGACCACTCTTGTCTCTCCCCTGCCGCGTCTGCTAATTTCCACTTGTGTCAGTGATCTATGGCTGCAGAACACACCACCCCATCCATGGAAAGCAATCACAATCATTGATTACTATCTCTCCCTGGGCCTCCTGGGGCAGACTGGGCTCAGCTGGGTGGTTCACTTTGGGGCCTGAGCAGGCGTTGGCAGACAGTGGCTGGGGTCATTGCAAAGACTGCCCTGTGTCTGTGGCAGATGATGCTGGCTCTCAGCTGAGACACCTACTCAGGGCCTCTCTCCGGGGCCTGGGCTTCTGCTCAGCTTTGTTGGGAGGCTCCAAGACCAACATCCCAAGAAAGATGAGACAGAAACCAGATCGCCTTTTAGGGCCTGGCTTCAGAAGTCACCCAGCATCACTTCTGCTGCATTTTATTTCTTAGAAACACGGAATATCAGACCCCATCTGTTGATGGGAGGGGGCCTCATGGTTTGCAGACATGTTCTGAAACTCCACGCTGCCCGGCCTTGGCTTCCACGTGTCTGGTGAATGTGTGGGCTATGAGGCTCCACGAACGTAGACCTCAGACTGCAGCGTTGGCCACTACAGGGTCTGGCACACGGGCCCATGCCAGGCCCATCACCACAGTGATGGCTGTTCTGTGACTGTTTCTGGTGGACTCTGCTCCATACTCCAGGCTGACGCTGTGTCCCTTCCACTGGGACCCTCAGCTGGCTTCCATGCACTTGTGCCCTAAATCCTGCTCCTGGAATAAACTTCATCTCCTGTGTTCTCGTTCTGCAGCATGGCTTTTAGGGAACCAGACGGTCTGCAGCGTGTCTCGTTGCCAAGGTATAACGTCAGTGCCTCCCATGTCACAGAATTGTCCTGCAGCCCTGGCACATGTGTGCGTGTGGACAGAAGCAAGTGGGAGCTGGGGCAGGTCCTCTTTCCTCCTGTGGCTCCGAGGGCGGAGGCTGTTCGTTCCACAGTCTCTGCCCTGACTTGGCCCTCGTCCTGCAGCTACTCAGAGAGCACGATGGAACTGGAGCTTCAGTTTTGACCAGCTGCGTGTTGCTGGCTTTTGTGTATGTGTGTGTGATGGAGTCTCACTCTCTTGCCCAGGCTGGAGTGCAGTGGCGCCATCTCTGCCCATTGCAACCTCTGTCTCCCAGGCTCAAGTGATTTTCCTGCCTCAGCCTCCCGAGTAACTGGGATTACAGGCGCCCACCACCACACCTGGCTAATTTTTGTATTTTTAGCAGAGACAGCATTTCACCACGTTGGCCAGACTAGTCTTGAACTCCTGACTTCAAATGATCCGCCTGCCTCGGCCTCCCAAAGTGCTGGGATTACAGGCGTAAGCCCCTGCACCTGGCCTTCAAATTGGCTTTTAAAGAGGATGACGAGGCCGGGCGCGGTGGCTCAAGCCTGTAATTCCAGCACTTTGGGAGGCCGAGACGGGCAGATCACGAGGTCAGGAGATCGAGACCATCCTGGCTAACGTGGTGAAACCCCGTCTCTACTAAAAAAAAAAATACAAAAAAACTAGCTGGGCGAGGTGGCGGGTGCCTGTAGTCCCAGCTACTCGGGAGGCTGAGGCAGGAGAATGGTGTAAACCTGGGAGGCGGAGCTTGCAGTAAGCTAAGATCCGGCCACTGCACTCCAGCCTGGGCGACAGAGCGAGACTCCGTCTCAAAAAAAAAAAAAAAAAAAAAAGGATGACGAGCTGGTCTGTTCTGTCTGGGGCCTTGGGGGCCTGTTTCCCAGGATGTGGGCCTATATCAGTGCTGACGAGAAAGTCGAGGCAATCAATCCCAAGCTGGCCACACTGCTTTTGATTTTTTTTTAAATTGTGGTAAAATACACTTAACATAAAATTTGCCATCTTAGTCATTTTGGAGTGTTCAGTAGCGTTAAGTCCATTCACATCGCTGTGCAGCCATCACCACCATCCATCTCTAGAACTCTTTTCATCTTGCAAAACTGAAGCTGTGTCCCCATAAAATAACAACTCTGTTTCCCCTGCCCCAGCTCACCATTCCATGGTCTGTTGTTACGAGTCTGACTACTCGAACTTCCTTTTATAAGTGGAATCAACGGTACCTGTCTTTTTATAATGGGCTCAAATCACTGAGCGTGATGTCCTCACGGTCCTTCCAGGTTGTACCAAGTGTCAGAATTTCCTTCCTGTTTTCTGCTGACTCCCTGCTTTCAAAGGCCATCTTGGACATTCAAATTGTGGCCATTACTGACAGTTGAAATGGCCCTGGCTCATGTCTCCTGGGCCTCTACAGTACTTTAGGTGGGGACAGCACTGCGGCTGCGTGTGGCACCTGACAGTGCTTCATGCCACCGTGGAGCAGGTGTTACTCCCCCACTTCTCAGACAGGAGGCCGGGCTCTAGAAGCCACCAGCCCACAAGGAGGCCCAGCAGGCTTCGGGCCCAGGTGGGGCAGTCTGCACATCTCAGGGCCTTTCCCTGGGAACAACGAGGGACAGAGGCCACACACCCAGCCTCCTCTCTGCCCACAGTGAATTAAGACACAACCCCTTACATCCCTCCCAGCCTTAAGTGGAAAGCAATGACCTGTGAGGTCACTTGGTCCCTCTTGCCAGTTTACAAGTGTTGAATCAGAGACTCTGAACTTCAGCCCTTCCCCGAGGTCCTGAGATTATGAGCTGACACAGGCCCCGAGCAGCCACAGCAATTCCAGCCTGAGTGTGGCCTTGGCGGGAGGGTTGACACCCAGTCATGGTTCAGCAGCTGTGCACACCCCCTGCTTACCTGTGTCCCACGCTTTCCATGCAAACTCACGTGACGACGCTTTGTGCTTGCAGGATGGTCTACCCCCAGCCAAAGGTGTTGACGCCCTGGTGAGTAAAGTTACTGAAGCTGAGACTGAACGCAGCTCAAGGGGCTGTTCTGAAGGTATTAGAGGGCGGTTTCCTTGATGTAAATCTCAGTTGGGGCTGCTAGCCAGGCGCGGTGGCTCACGCCTGTAATCCCAGCACTTTGGGAGGCCAAGGTGGGCAGATCATGAGGTCAGGAGTTCGAGACCAGCTTGGCCAACATAGTGAAATCCCGTCTCTACTAAAAATACACAAAAAATTAGCTGGGCGTGGTGGTGTGTGCCTATAATCCCAGCTACCCGGGAGGCTGAGGCAGGAGAATTGCATGAACCCAGGAGGCGGAGGCTGCAGTGAGCTGAGATTGTGCCACTGCAATCTGCCTGGGCGATAGAATGAGACTCTGTCTCAAAAAAAAAAAAAAAAAAAAAAAAAGTTGGGGCTGCTTTGCCATTCTCTCCTCTCAGGTTCTCATGACATCTGAATTCGGAGGCCCACATGGCTGTCCTCTTTCCCTTTGCTTTCTTTGACTTGTGTCTCTTGTTTCCTGTCCCTTTGCTCACCAAAGCCCCTGCAAAGGCCTGATAGGTACCTCCTTCCTGGGGAGGGGCAGCGGGGGGAGGGTGCGGGGAAGGGGTGGTTTCTATTTCTTTGTCAGCAAAGCTCAGCTTCCTCTGTGTTGTGGCAGGTCCAATGTTGAGGGAGGGCTGGGAGTGATTTGCCCAGTTGGAGTCACCTTTGCCTCTGGCTGGTTTCCTGGGGAAGGGTGGCTGCCTCTGGAAGGGTGGTCAGAGGAGGTGGAAGCTGAGTGGAGTTTCCAGGTGGGGGTGGCTGTGTGCCACAGGCGCATGCGTGTGGCACCCTGCCAGCTCCATGTGACCCCACATCTCTCTCCATGTGCAGTAGGAAGGACGTCCGTGTCGTGACCCCTTGGCTGGCTCCCATTGTCTGGGAGGGCACGTTCAACATCGACATCCTCAACAAGCAGTTCAGGCTCCAGAACACCACCATCGGGTTAACTGTGTTTGCCATCAAAAAGTAAGTCAGTGAGGTGGCCGAGGGCAGAGACCCAGGCAGTGACGAGTGACCACGGACACTGAGGTCTCCCCTTGTTCAAGACAGAGTGGGGCGGCGGCCAGCCTTGTCCTCCCAGAGGGCAGATGGGAAAGGTCATTCACACAGCATCTTACTGAGCTCACGTGGGCTCGCCGGGTCGGTAAAACCCCTCGTGAATGGTTTGCCAATGAGCCAGCTGGGGCAAAGCAGCCACGATGCCTGTTCCATAAACTCGGGGCCTCAGGGGCACACTTGCTGAATGATGGGAGATATCCCATCCCCACGGTGGTGGCCCTGGGGGACCTCAAGGAGGAACCCACCATCTGAGGCAGTTGGAGAAAATGTCCTGGGGTGGGGGAGGCACCTGACTTGGGCCTAGAGGTTCTACCATGGACTCGGGGTTTGTGGCCTCAACAAACCCTTACTCACCCCTATTATTTCAGGGTTCACCTTCTTCCCTCCCCCCACATGGTAGGCCTGGTTCCTGACCCAGTGGGGAGTCCAGGAATGACCTACTGTTAGGAATACGTGCAGTTCAAGCCTGGGAGGGGGAAGCTCTAGGGTGCAGAGGCGGGCGTGTGGGGGGCCTCCCGCGCAGCTTATAATGAGGGGGCACGTGGCCGGCCCGGCCCTAAGAGTGGCAGCTGCTTGGGGAGGCATGGCTCAGGCCAGGGAGAGGGGGAGTGAGCGGGCTCCAGCCTGCGGCCTGCTACCAGCCTCCAGCCGCCTGCTCTCAGCCCTCCTTACTAAGAGGAGGTGCTGGTGGTCCCTCCATCGCTGAGAAGAGGATGAAGCGAGTCGGAGCCCGAGGACTCGTTCAGGACAGGGCAGGAGAACGTGGTGCATCTGCTGCTCTGAGCCTTCCAGTGGCCGCTGGTGGGTGCACGCAGGGCGGGCCTCGGGCAGCCCAGGGGCACACGGCTGGCTGCTCTCCCAGCCCCCCCGTTCTCCTGCCTTGTAGATACGTAATCTTCCTGAAGCTGTTCCTGGAGACGGCAGAGAAGCACTTCATGGTGGGCCACCGGGTCCACTACTATGTCTTCACCGACCAGCCGGCCGCGGTGCCGCGTGTGGCGCTGGGGACCGGTCGGCAGCTGTCGGTGCTTGAGGTGCGCGCCTACCGGCGCTGGCAGGACGTGTCCATGCACCGCATGGAGATGATCAGCGACTTCTGCGAGCGGCGCTTCCTCAGCGAGGTGGACTACCTGGTGTGCGTGGACGTGGACATGGAGTTCCGCGACCACGTGGGCGTGGAGATCCTGACTCCGCTGTTCGGCACCCTGCACCCCAGCTTCTATGGAAGCAACCGAGAGGCCTTCACCTACGAGCGCCGGCCCCAGTCCCAAGCCTACATCCCCAAGGACGAGGGTGATTTCTACTACATGGGGGCGTTTTTCGGGGGGTCGGTGCAGGAGGTGCAGCGGCTCACCAGGGCCTGCCACCAGGCCATGATGGTCGACCAGGCCAACGGCATCGAGGCCGTGTGGCACGACGAGAGCCACCTGAACAAGTACCTGCTGCGCCACAAACCCACCAAGGTGCTCTCCCCAGAGTACCTGTGGGACCAGCAGCTGCTGGGCTGGCCCGCGGTCCTGAAGAAGCTGAGGTTCGCGGCGGTGCCCAAGAACCACCAGGCGGTCCGGAACCCGTGAGCGGCTGCCAGAGGCTCTGGGAGGGCTGCCGGCAGCCCCATCCCCCTCCCGCCCTTGGTTTTAGCAGAACGGGTAAACTGAAGCCTAGGTCTCGCCCCCACGTCAAATCACACACACACCCTCCCCACCACAGGGACACACCATTACATACACAGACACACACAGACACAAAATCGCACACACCCCCTCCCCGCCACAGAGACACACAGAAAGACACACACAGACACAAAATCACACAC